>NW_027179795.1:815534-828034 GCF_036669935.1 Montipora foliosa
TTCACGTATTCTAAACTGCCACTATGTAACTATGTAAACAGAGCTGAAACCGAAGCAAACAAAATTGTTCTCAAAATCTGACCGCGTCTGTTTAAAAGATAGGCAATAGTAAGGCTTTCTGTTACGGTAGATGAGGTTTTGCCCAGGTCAAAACACAGATTCGGTCTGCGACCAGTAACCCGGCAAATGCACAACAGTTTCTAGTACTATATATTGTCGCAAATAATCGGGGACTATGGCCGCCGAAAATAATGCTTTTTCTTGGGCGGGCGAGATTTTTTCGGCGTTTTAATTTAAATATATACATGGGGCTGCTAGGAATCGCGATGAACGGTTTTCGTCACACTTTATTGGCTTACCTTTTTTGTTGTTTTAGGCTCGAATATGAGCAGCCGTTTCTTTGGAAAGAGCGAAAAAAGCGGCTCCGAAACAAACTAACTTGTTGCTAAATATCAATAAATACACAATTTTACTCGGGGAGAAAAACTCAAAGAGAAACGCTAAAATTATACAAAAAAGCAAAAAGATTAGGAAGGGTAGAAACATGGACTGCCTACAAAGCCTTGAACGACACCTTGAAAAAGAAAAGTACCTCCGCGAAATGGCAATACCTTGAAGACCTTGCAAAAAATGTGAAATTCGACAACAACCCAAAACTGCTCTGGAATTACATAAATTCAAACGCAAGGGGACAAAAGTTTTGCTAAAAGAAGGAGAAGAGGAAATCACCGACGACTAAAGTATTGCACAGCGAATGAACCTGTATTTTTCATCCGTATTTACCCAAGAAGAAAATGATCTACCTCACTTCGAAAACAGAGGAAACGATGAATTATGCAATATCTATTGTACTGCAAATGAAGTAGAAAAACACCTGAAGGCACTTAATATTCACGATAAGTCCCCAGGTCTTGACATGTCTCACCTCGCATCCTGAAAGAATGCGCACCACAATTGTCTACCTCGTAATGTAAAATGTTCATCGAGTCCTTTTCCTCTGGTTTACTACCAGTGAATTGAAAAATTGCAAACATAACACCAATCTATAAGAAAGGTCACAAACACCAGAAAGAAAATTATCGTCAAATCTCCTTAACGAGTATTATCTGCAAAGTAGAGTTAACTGAATAGAAAGTAATGTGAAGTGCTATATTTCAATCCCATATGAACCATGTGAGCGTTAGCCCTACTGATGGAAATGGGCCTACACAAGGACAGAGAAAAACTCTGACCAGGGTGGGAAATGAACCCACGACCTTCGGGTTAGATCTCCACCGCTCTACCGACTGAGCTACACCCTGGTCAGAGTTTTTCTCTGTCCTTGTGTGGGCCCATTTCCATCAGTAGGGCTAACGCTCACATGGTTCATATGGGATTGAAATATAGCACTTCACATTACACTCTATTCAGTTAACTCTGTTTAAAATATAAGTGCTACACGGCCAACGTTTGTATAAACGTAACCTTTCCTTGTTATCTGCAAAGTAGCCGAGGAAATCATATGTTCGAGAATATCAACATTCTGGTTACACCATCAAGTTTTAAATGAAAACCAGTTTGGCTATTTTAGCTGCTACAATGACTGGGCAGTATCAAGAACCAACTCCAAAGCTACGGATGCAATTTTCCTAGACCTAGCTAAGGCATTTGACAGTGTAGCTCATGAGCGTTTACTTCTGAAGTTAAATCGATATGGTATTAGCGGATAGCTTCTCCGATGGTTAAGGAACTTTCTGGCAAACAGAAAACAAAGAGTCGTAATACCCGGCATCCATTCTGATTGGTCTCCAGTGACTTCGGAAGTTCCACAAGGCACCATTTTAGGGCCTATCTTATTTTTGATCTACGTCAACGATGTACCAGAAGTTGTTAAATCGACTATAAAGTTATTTGCTGACGACACAAAGATTTACCGGTATCTAACCAACCCAAGCGATATTACTATCTTACAGTCTGATTTGGATTCTTTGGACAGATGGGCAGCGGACTGGCAAGTCAAATTTAATACAAAGAAGTGTGAAGTAATGAGAATAACGCACAAGAAGGACAAAACCAAACATTCATATTACCCATCTAACACGTTATTAAAATCTGTAAATTCATATTAGGATCTGGGTGTTAACATGTCAAGTGACCTAACTTGGTCGTATCATGTAGATATTAAGGTAAAAAAAGCAAATAGAGTACTAGGCTTGTTAAAACGCACAGTTAGCCGCAATAACATTGTAATTTTCTCTATGCTATGTAAGTCACTATTAAGACCAATTTTAGAACATGCATGTCCGGTATGGGCTCCATGTTTAGTAAAAGACATTTCATCTATCGAAAAAATTCAACGTAGAGCATCACGAATTGCATTCGGACAAAAACCTCGCGAGATGCCTTACGAAGAGCGTTGTAAACTGTTAAATTGGAACTCTTTAGAACATAGAAGATGGTATTTGTCATCGATTGAATGCTACAAGATTGTTTTCGGCCTACATGGCTTAGATTTTAATGACTATTTTGAGCCATGTAGGAGTAAAACAACTAATAGCCAACCATCAATACAAGATCCACACGAAATCAGCTAGGGTAAATTGCTTTAAGTATTCCTTTTTCGAAAGAATCATAAGGCCTTGGAACAACTTACCTAACCATGTATTTGAAAGAGGAACTAGTGTAAAAGGCTCCAAAAGCCAACTGAAAACACTTATGAATATTCATTAATTTTTAAGAGAATGCAAATGCTAAGGACACACGAGCACGCTTTACTATTTTTAACTATTTTCAATATTTTAAATTTGTAAGCAGGAATTTTATAAGTATAAATTTATTTTTACAGACATGAAAAATTCGATCGCCCAGGAGACCATTATAGGGATAACCTCAAGGTCTTCCTATTTCAAATTTTACTGTAAACTTCTTTCTTACTGTAAACTTCTTTTCTTAATTGGAATTATTATTATTATTATTATTATGATTATGATTATGATTATGATTATGATTATGATTATGATTATGATTATGATTATGATTATGATTATGATTATGATTATTATTATTATTATTATTATTATTATTATTATTATTATTATTATTATTATGCTAAAGTCGCCGGCAGCGCAGGTGAACGCGAGCAAATCGAGCACATGTTCTGAGCCTGCAAAATTTTCTTCGTTATTTCTCGACGCGTGGGCACAAGGCCTCTCGCATCAGATCGAGGCGAGTAGTTAGTCACACGAAAATGGTCAAATCGACACGATTAGTAAGCGTCTCGCTTCGCTCGAATGCAATAAGCGCGATAACAATCACAAAGTTTCTACTGTTGAAGTAAACATAAAGCAATTGCGATTATCCTAACTTTATAATAATACGAAAGCTATTGTTCACTGGATTGTTGTAGATACATACACAATCGAGAAGACGCTTAGGCTTAAGGGGACATTTACTGCATGACGCTTATAAATATCTGCGTTCATCTTAGATTAGGTGCAATCCTGAGGAAAAATTGAATCAAAAATATTAGAATCATTCTTCAAGACTTTTTTTTGGTCAATGATAATGTTGACACTCACTTAAGATGGTTATTTTTTTAACATGATCACCATGGATTTAGAGCAAGGTTGTTTCCGGACAGATGTTTCTTCCTCTCGGCTTTTTGTTCTAACCACAACAACCGAAATGCATTTCTATAGCTTTATATCAATTGTTTCTTTGTTATATGCACATCGGTGTTTACGCATGTTGTAGCTAATCCTCTAAATCTCGGATGATGTTCAGTAAGTGATAATTTATACATACTAAACCAAGACATAATTACGTAGTCCTGTCAAAGTCTGCCGTAGCGTATTCTTTAAGATCAATACTGAAGTCGTCGATGTATAATGTTACAAAAGTTTTAAAACTTCTGTATCCTTGATTGAATTTTTTGTTTTTGGTAGTTGCTTGATTATTCCCTGGCAATTGAGAAGAATGAAATTTTGGGTAGGAAAGAAATATGCTTTAGCTAGTCCTTCTCAATACATGAAAGACTAACAAAAAGCTCTTCTTTATCCTAGGGTCGTGCGCACACAACTTGACTGATCTTCAAGGAACCTTCTCAAGTCCGAATTATCCAGCCAGCTACCCACATAACCTGAACTGCAGCTGGTCTATTACTGTAACACTAGGCAGTTACATTTACTTGCAGTTTTCTTTTTTTCGCCTAGAATATGGCGGAAGTCACTGTTTACATGACTATGTGAAAGTTTATGACAAAAAATATCCATCGAGTTCCATACAAATAAAACGCTGTGGTTATCAAAGTCCTTGGTGTGTTCGGAGCGCGAGCAATGTCCTACAGGTTCGATTCGTTACTGATTCCTCTGTTTCGGCTCCAGGGTTCATAGCACGTTATGCAACTTACTGGAATCCTGGCAACGGAAACTGCCTGTCTCTGCAAGGTAAGTAAATACTTAATGAGCATGTCCAGGAATGACCCTAATTAGATGCAAATAGATTTTGATAAGGGTTACCAACTGTTTTCGTACCCTTCTCCTCAACTTTTACATTTTTTATATCTAGAAACTAGCAGTAACCAGAGATTAGGAAGTGTGTTTGAGCTACCTTCCTATTTATTTTTCACATTTACTGAGCATGCACCAAATGCAAATTTAATCTAGATGCATCAGAGAAACAATTTGATGTTTGTTTGTTGTGGGGTGGTTGAGTTGGGTCTTAAGTTTTTTGTCACATGTTCTATTGATCCAACTTTTATCCGCTGGCAGAGTTTTGAGAATCGATACTAATAACGACGGCAGACTTTTTATACCGGACTAAAATGGCGGAAGACAAAAGAATTGCCATATTAATTGCGTCCGAACCAAGGCCGAATTGCAACGTCTCTTTTATGACAAAAAAAGACAACAAAAAGACAAAAAACAACAAAAAAAGAAAAAAAAAAAAAGAAAAAAAGAAACTACACAGCCTTCCGAAGTTTTGATAAATAGCATCAATCATACTTGTTGCTAGTCTCCTTATCAACCATTTTTGGCGATGTCACGCAACGCAACGCAACGCAACGTTCACTCGAAAGAAACGGGTGCTCACGCTAAACTGGTGAGTTCCAAAGTAAATTTCACTCGAAAAACCGATATCGCACTCATCGCTTCGTGATTTATGCGATCTTGGTATTTAGGGTGAAATTTACCGTGGAATTCATTAGTTAGGCAATGATTTTTTTTCTATAGAATAAAGGAAAGAAAATGATTTAATTAAGCAGCAACGGGAAACACCAAAACGCGGACAATTCGAAACCCTAAACGCAGTAAGAATAAATAATCAGGAAGCTCAGCCTTTAGGCTTGGCTAAATCTATGTATTAACTTGATGGAACCTCTTAAAAATGAGTGAAAGAAGTGGTGCTCCAAACCAACGTACTGGTAATAAAGTTCGTATTCCCGTATATAAGAAACAGAAAATCCTTGATCAAACATTGAATTATCACTTCCACCATATTTTTTTTAAATCTCGGTGCCCGTTGTATCATTTTATCTTCACCGTTGCACTCCTGCTCTCCTGTATAAAGCGTAGCATTTCCTGGATCACAATCGGTGCATTCTATGCATTTTGCTTGTTATCCTACAATGGCGATATGCTCAACAATGTATCCAAAGGGTTCATATTTGTAGTGTTGACGAGACAACCACTCTTGTAAGTAGCTTTCAAACAGATCCTAGGGTGTTCCTGTTGGATATCTACTATTGTTCATGTAACTTCCTACGATTTAGTTTCAAGCCCAGCGTGTGGACGCGCGTATCTGGGTTGACGACGTTTAAAGCTGGTTTTCACTAGCGACGAAGTCGGAGTCGGAGTCGTAATCAGAAGCGCAGAGCGATACGTTCTAGCGAAAATCAAACTGTCGGAGTCGGAAGCAGAACACCGATTCCGCTTATGACTCCGTCGCTTATGATCCAGTGAAAACTGCATTGTCGGAGTCGGAAGCAGAAGCGGAAGTATAAACTAAGCATTGTGATTGGTTGGTTCTTACGCTTTGATTCCGACTCCGGCAATCTAGTTTTCACTGGATCATAAGCGACGGAGTCATAAGCGGAGTCAGAAGAAAATGGAAACGTTCGGATTCTTCTGACTACGATTCCGTCGAGCTTATGACTCCGCTTACGACTCCGATCTTTGATTTTCACCACGTCATAAGCCCTCTTACGACTCCGACTCCGACTTCGTCGCTAGCGCAAACCAGCTTTTAGCAAAGGATTATATTTGACAAGATGATAGCCCTGGTCTTGCAAGCAATGTTGACTTTCGCACACATTGCTCATCACGCGCGTCCTTGACAATATTTAAGCGTGGATTGTGACCTACCAAAAGAAGAAAACAGGCCTTGGTTTCTAGGCAAATGCCACCGAACACTCACTGTCCTTCAATGAAGCGGCCTCTGTGATATTTCTTCTTGCCAAAATTGCACATGTCTCTCTCAAAAGTTGTACTATGACCGCCTATTGGCCCCTCCTACTGTTTTATGATTGTATCTGCAAAAACCTCCTGGCATTAGCTATATAAAGTTTTCACCGTTTTATCAAGGTGGTTTCATCTTCAAGCAGTGCTTGAATTGAACTAAAGCCATGCACCCTAGTGTAAATGAGGCCTAATTTTGTTTTTGCTAAAGGAAAGCTTGCTATCATATATTCATGAGTTTTGGTGGATTGATGCTTGTCCTTTGCATTTTTTTCTGTAGCATCTTCAAACAATTTCATTTCCTGTTGGATTTCATTTTTGTCAACTGAGTTTCCAAACCCACTAGTAACAGTAGATAAGAGTAGAGTGCGTTCTTTGCACCATCCCATGTATCCCTTGTGATCGGCTATAAAAGCTATGAACTTTTTCACGACTCGATGTGGTCAAGGGCTGAAAGAAAATTTAAATAATAATATAGTAGAATTTAATGAGGTGCTAAGAGACTGCCGCATCTTGTTCTTCACAGCGTTAAAACGTGTAAGAATCCTGGAGATGGTCCTATGAACAAACTGCGGTCATAAACAAATTTCATGCATTTTAACTTGACGTTTCATATGATACAACATACATCTTCAGAAGTGACGGTTGAACAAATTTTAAAAAGTGTTTATGTAAAAATTTGAGAGAGACTAGTAACTAGATTAAGAACAATGCTCTCAAATGTCATATAAGCATTGAAAACTGGCTTGTTTAATTGGTTAATAAAGCCAGAGTTTCTCACTGCCTACGTTTTTGTTTAACGCTGGTTTAAGCTTGCGTATCAGTAAGGTTTCTTTTATTTTAGAGTGCAAATCAGATCTTCCATTTTCGAAGGCTTCAAAATGGTCCACCTGCTGTTGTAACCGGTTTTAATTTGATTGTGTGATCCGCAACAGCGGAAGTGTAAACGTTACCTGTAAGGGCTCTGTAATGATCCGTCTTCCGGTCATGTAAACGACATTTCGTTTCACCAATGTAAAAGTTATTGCAATCCAACAACAGGCTTTGTACACAATCTTGGATTTTTGAGATTTACAGAAACGGTCTTTGTATGCGAAATAGATTTGATTCGGCGGGGGTTTTGAAATGTCAACTTAACGTTAACGAAGCCAAAGAACTTACTAATACAAGAGTTGAGACAGCGTTGATCACTTCACTTTAAAAACGTAAATAGGGTAAAACATTGATTACATCTCTTTTAGGGACTGTGGAAATAGGATCTGAAACATTATTCTGATGTTTCCTTATAATTCCCTTCATATTTTAAGAAATGATGGCTCCCGGGTAGCCGTTTTGGAGTAATAGCTTCTTAACTTGAGACAGAGTAGGCTAACAATGAGGATGTTGAACAAATGCGTAAACAGCGGTAGGTCAGTGTGCGAATCAAATTAAATTTATACTTCCTGGGTGTACAGTAGTCCCATTTTGTGTAGAGACAGCTAAAGTTTTCTTTCTGTAAGCCAATTAAACAAGACAGTTTTCACTGCTTATATTACCTTTATTTCTTAAGAGCATTGTTCTTAATCTTAGTTACTAGTCTCTCTCAAAGTTTTACACATAAAAATTTGTTCAACCGTCACTTCTGAACATGTATGTTGTATCAAACGAAACCACAGGTTGAAATGCATTACAATATGTTTATCACCGCAGTTCCTTTATCGTTTTTGATCATTTTAAAATGGCCGAAAAACAAGAGTATTTATGATGGTCCTTTGACGATTTGGGGGCTCTGATTTTCCTCTACAATGTACTATAGTTAACTGATGGCTAAAATCTGTACATCGTTTTTTTTTTCAGGTAAAGCGAAGGTAATAATCCCCTTACGAGTGGTTCGAACAGTCTCGGAGCATTATGTGTCGTGCTTGTCTGAAGGGACGCGACCGATCAACATATTAATGATGAACTCGTCAACAACCTTGGCTTCCAGCACTTGGGGAATAGTGTGGAGCAAAATCAACCAGGATGGGAACTATAGTTGCAACGCTACCAATGAACTTGGCACTGACTCACAGACGTTTTACGTTTCTCTTATCGGTGAGATTTCACTGCGCTGATTCCCCTTAGAGTGTGGTTACTTCGTTATCACACGAAGCAAAACTGTAGCAAGAAAGCGATGAATTCTAGACTAATTTTTTATTACATTATTACCCCTAATCAATAGTTTACAGCTCACAGCTCTACGCAAGCCATTTTATCCCAAGTATCACTGAATCTTGTTCTGTAGTGCTTTGTGTTTTACCCCGATTTCCACTTGCTCATAATCAGATGATCTTTTCTCAGATGTAAGAATTACTGAAGAATTTAAATTGAGACAAGGGCACTCAGGCCCCGTCCACACGAAGACGATTGTAAACGCAAACTCTAGTAAACGCAAACTTTTTTATGCGTTTAGGCCTTCCGTGCACACGGAGACGATGAAAACGCTCACCGTAAAGGCATAAATTCGAAAACGCTCTCCAAAGTGGATAAATTTGAAAACGCCGTTTATGCGTCTTCGTGTGGACGGCCGTAAACGTATATTTTCGTAAACGCTGTGAAAACGCTGACGTCAGATGTCAGCGCCAGTCTCTTTTATCGAGTGCGTTTCCAAGATGGCGTACACACGAGTGTTGAGCTGTGTCATGCTTGCGCTTATTTCAAGCATAATTGCGAGCATTCAATTTAATCTTGCAATAATCGATATACAGGAAAACTACAAAAGAAGAAGACTAAACCTCTCAAGATTGTTATCCACAACTACAAGCACTTTTACTCGAGTAAAACGACTTCTGCGTTTACGAGCGTTTTCGTGTGGTCGGGTGAAAACGCTACGTAAACGATGATCGTCTTCGTGTGGACGGAGATAAAAATATGCGTTTACTAGCGTTTGCGTTTACAATCGTCTTCGTGTGGACGGGGCGTCAAACATGAAACACCAAAATCCTTACCAGAATATAATCTTTTTTTTTTTTTTTGTAACTTGGCCACTTGTTTATATTACCGAAATTTGAGATTTAAAACGAATCCCATGAAGGCTAGGCAATTTCTGTACTTTTTGACCAGGTTTTGATTATCTTTTTTACAGATTGCGTGAATTTGTGTCGGTGCCTCAGCCGCAGAAAATATTGGGGGTTCCCATTTGATAACATCTTTAAATGCACTGGCAAACATTTAGCTCATCTGTTGAACAACATACCAACAACCACGACAAAGCTGTGAGCTTTTAACTGATAATACTCCTAAACACTTTCATTTATTGCTTCTACCTCTAATTAATCGTATACGCAAACTTGGTAGCAGTAGTAACCTCCATTTTCTCAAAAAAAAAAAAGAAAGAAAAAAACTAAACACTTAAAATGAGGGCTGCAGTCCGGAAAGTAAATGTATCATAAAAATGCTGTTTGTTGAAGGCAGTTGCAGTGTATTTGTAGGGAGCTCAAGCAACGACAACGGCGGCAACGAGATCGTCATCTCAAAATATATATTCGCGTTTTTGTAATCACTTCGTGACTATTTCAACCTCTTTAATATGACAAAAGTGTGGTAGTTCCTCAAAAGTGACAATGGTCCAAACGACGCTTAATTTAGAGGAGTAAATGAAAAAAAAAACTGAAAGTTTATCTTCAATTGGTGACGTTCGTCATAAAACCTCAAAATTGGAAAAATGCTCGTGCTGCACGTGCGGCACGCTTTTTTGAACATTTCTCTTCCGTACTCGTCAAAACTACTACGTGAAATGACCAAATTTAAGGTTTTGACGACAACGTGGACAAACTACCGTAAATCTTTCAGTCTCACTCGTTACTTCAAATCCGTCTGTACCAATCCAGTTTTAGGACACTTCAATCACATTGAATAATATAAACAAGATGGAATAATCATGAAATACTTAAAACAGCTCAAAGTTATATTTTGGACTGATGTTTTCGTCACCGTAGCCGTCGTGGTTTCTTAAACTCCCTATTGCTTAAAAAGCTACCTTGTGTGTCCTAACTGCCGTACAGTACTGGTTTCAAGTTTGAAGACCATTGAACAAACAGCATTTTTCATTTGGAACTTTTGTCTTTAAGTACAGCCATTGACCGTGTCATTAGTTTTGAATATCTGGGGCCCGTTTCTCGAAAGCCCCGAAACCTTTTCGGGCCCGAAAAGCCATTTGTGAAATTGCCAACCGCTTGTTTTGGAAAGTCGATCTTTTAACATGTTTTCAAGGAAACAAAAAGAAGAATAAGTGTGAAGTTTGACGAATTAAATCCTCTCCATTCTTGACACACAAAGGGAATTGTGACACCCGAAATTGGGCCGTAAAGTTTCGGGACTTTCGAGAAACGGCCCCCAGGGCCATGTGTAAAACTTTCAACCGCTTGGTTTGGAAATCCGATCTTTTAACATGTTTTCAAGGTAACAAAAATCAAAATCATTGTTAAGTTTGACTACTTAAATCCTCTCCGTTCTTGAGATACAGAGGGAAATGTGACACCCGCAAGTGGCCCGGAAAGTTTCGGGACCTTTGAGAAACGGGCCCCAGCTCTCCTTTTATACGAGGTTTTTGTCCTGCATTATGAGAAACGTGAAGAATTGAAGCTTTACAGGGGAAGTTTTAATGACCGACTGCTATGAGAAGACGATTGTTTTGCCGAAAACTGGAAGGAAGAACAAACTGAAGCCTTCATAACCATAAAAATAACAATCCCTTGGACTTTAAGGTTTACGTAACCCCCTCATTGAAGTCTGTTGCATGAAATTTAATACCAACAACTATTCTCTCATCACTACCTATACTCTCTTAACTACTCTTTCATTTATTTTTTGATTGTAAAAATGTATTTTGTAAAAAAAAAAAATATTTCTCTCCAGACTTTTGTTAGTTTTGAGCTATCTGGTATCAATGCTTGGCTTTTGTGCGAATGTTCTTTCTTTTAGTATAGTTAATCTGACCTAATCTAGTTTTGTAGTTTTCCATCCCGACGAAAGAAAATTAACATCTAATATCCACTTGACCTTGACTGAAAAGAAATTGAAACAAGAGTCGTTTATTAAATATCTTGGAGTTTTTATTGATTGGAATCTTGGTTGGAAACACCGAATTGCTCCCATTGCAACTTATATAAGTGTTGGTATATTATCTAACTCCTTATTAGCCTTTATTACTCTTTAATTTATCCTTTCCTAATCTGTGGTCTCATTGTTTGGGGGTAACACATTAACCGTCTCCAGTGCGTGATGCAAAGTGCATTGTTTGGGTACATGATTTTTACAAGTTAAGGGACATGTCGATGTAGAGCACCTCTTTCTGGTTACCAAATGAAAAAGTACTCAATCTGCGCAACCTGCGTAATCTGCAGTCTATAATCTGCAATCTGCCATGCGCCATGCATGACTGCCATGCTTATTGGTAGGTTAATGTCGTAAAAAAGGTTGCTGTTATACATCGTGGTTAAGTACAATAATAATAAAGTATTCTCGTTTGTTTCACGATGTGGTCAGTGTGATGTAGATCGCGAAGTTTCGACTGCATACTGCTAGTCTTCATCAGGCGATGAGGTCCACTGGTTATGCGCCACCTTTGCTTGCCGTGGAGGAGTGAGGAAATGTGCACGATTCTGGTCTTCCCCGTCCGTCGACCCTGCTAACATCGTCAAGGACCGTAACGACTCCAATTCACTTTATTCTGTGAGTTTTCCTACAACTTCTGTGAGTCAAGTATTGGAAGATAGTAATTTACATAACTCGCCATTGCTGCCATTAAATATTCAAGTTGACACCTTTGGTCCAAGCAACGATTGCAGCCGTTCCATCCCAGTGGTTTCATCTCGGGATCGCGTGCAGGCTTGTGTGCGCGCATCCAGAGCAGTGCGGAGTGTGAGTAACATCTTAAAAGTTCCTTGCCTGATACCTCCCGATCAACAGAACAGCGTATTTGGTATCTCACTGATGCTGGCCAACACTATGTCTCTTGCTCCTAAAATCGATGAGGTGAGGGACGTCGTTTTGGACTTTAAACCTGATTTAGGGTTTTTTACCGAGACCTGGCTTCGTGATACGATC
>NW_027179795.1:833034-843034 GCF_036669935.1 Montipora foliosa
AACACAAGTTCCAGAGGTTATAACGAACACCTTAGCTACACAGATGATTTGTTTCACGTTCATTGAATGTTTATCACCTAAGCAGTAAAATACAATCATTACACAAGTTACTTCGACGTTTTTTTAGTGAAAAATGAGCAGATAACGAAGTAGAAAGTGAAAATGTCAAAGGCAATCAAAAGATATAAAAAATGTATAAAAGGTACTTAATTCTAAATGCTAAAATGGACTTTTTGCAATGTTATTTCAATATTTCGTTGAGCAGATTTTCCGCAATTTCCTTTTTTTTCAATGTTTGCCCCCCAGCATAACACATGGCTAATTTGCATGACAATATGAAAACCAACACAGCGGCTATCGTGAATAAGGCCTATTAGTGCCTTAATAAAATTCATTATTATTATCTGCAAAGAAACTATACAGGAAAAACCTTAGATATTCAGTGCACTGCCCTGTTAAAAAATAAATAAAACGACTGAAAAATCCAGCATGGACAACTGGAAAAACTGTGAAATTCACCATGCGTATTCACCATGCAATCGAAGTTGTGTACCGACCTTTGGATGTGAAAGCGGTTGATTATCATGAGTGAACAGTCTGTGACGATGCAAGAGACATAGCGAGGAAATAAAACTCATCCTGATTAGTCCTTAATACACCACTGCAAGTTGCATTAGACTCAGAGCGATACTGCAATACTGCCTGACTCGAACCAAAATGAAAGCGCTTTGGGGTGCCATAGATGTCATAGAGGAGAACAAATTCACCATACACTAGGCCCCCAAAACACCTAAAATCACTCTTTTGCTCTTGACCATTCTGTTGCCATGTGCTTGTTAGTTGCTTTAATTCCATCGTTAGCATGGATACTCACTGTGTTCAGCATTGTTTGCTGCCTAACACTTCGGTAAGTAATAAAGTGTGTCCTTTATTGTAAAAATCATTAATAATTCATAAGGGTGACAGCCAACGGATACACACTATTCAGGTCACATGCATAGTCTGTAAAGAGTGTTAACTTTCAACTGCCTGAAAGCACGGGGAGGGTTTGAAAGGGTAGCAAGGAGAAGCTGGGGTTGATGAATGAACTAATACAATAATTAAATAAATTATATACAATCACTAGTGGTTGTAACAAAGTATACAACCACGTGTTTTTTTTATGAACACAATTCATTTTACTTAATTATTACCTCGGTACTTCTCATTTGCCACTTAGGTCTAATCACTGAAACGAGTGCTTAGGCTTAATCAGGAATCGAGTGCTATTTAGAGAAGAGCGTAGTTAACACGTTGAAACTTTTGATGGTGAAAACACATACAAATAACCCAGCAAAGTATGCCACTAAAAGTAAGTAAAATCAAGTCATATTTTAATACTGGATAATTTTAATGCTTTCACCATCTTCATTCTTTGTTCTGCATTGTGTGCTGCCTCCAAACAACATGGTATGCTGTTCACTGGGAAGATAAAAAGACGTTATCACCCTTTTGATTAAATGACTTTGAAAAGATGACAATGACAATTACTCGTGTCTTTACTGATGCTTACAAAAAGATGATATTTAAATTTTACAGTAAGGTTTCTGACTATGACCAGCTAATACTAAGGTCACCCCTCTTGATGTCCATTGACTCCAAGTTTTTGCCTCTTGCGATTTATAAACTCCAGGATCCAAATGGTGCCCTAAGGATTAATTTTCTCCCCGGACTGTTGGGTATTAGTAGAACGAATGTGACAGGGAACTGAATTGAATGCTTGTGCCTGTACGTTTGTTGAAGTCCACTTACAACTCTCACACCAGGAAAGTAATGAGAGAATATAAAAAATGTAAAAAGAGGCACAAAATTAATTTCTCATTTTGAGTCTCACCAGTGAACCGTAAGAATTTCCGCTAGTGATTTCGAGTGCTATCCCCACAAGGAAGCATTGATCCGTTCACCAAACAAAAACAACTACAACAACAACAACTTTTATTGACCCCTTATACTTGAAAAAATTTAATGTACATGAAGTAAGAATTAAAGCTAAAAGGGGTGTTGGCTTCCTAAAATAACTAGAAAGTTAACAAGGCTAGGAAACCAAACTACATAGAATAAATTACAACATAACCCAAACCGTAAAATGAAGGTTATAATTTCACAGTAGTGCATAATCCTCATCAATAAAACGAGCGCTTAGGCTAAATCAGGAATCGAGTCCTATTTCGAGAAAATTGTAGTTAACTGAACCGTACAATGAAAGCTAGAACGAGGCATGTTGACGCCACGTTTAAAGAAGAGGTATATTGCACATTAATTTGGACAGTTCAGTTGTATTTTGGCGTGTATTCTTCACACAAGATCTCGTAAAAAGTGTAGATAACGGTACCGTAAATGAAAAAACTAAAATCACTGAAACGAGAGCTTAGGCTTAATCAGGAACCGAGTGCTATTTCGAGAAAAGTGTGGTTAATTAAATAGCCGAACTGTAAAATGACTCGATCGTCGCGCTTTAAGAACGAGAAATACATATCAGCAAGGAGATTGATCGTGCGTTAAGATACATCATTGTTTTTCACTCGATCATCATGGTTTATGAACAAGAAATACATACACATCAATCTCCTTCGCTCTTTTTGTTTGGCGCGTCAGAAAGGAGAAATACTGGGAACCAGGAAAACGAGTGCTTATCCGCGTATCCGCTAAGCTCGGTGTTTCCAATGCGTATCTGCGCATCCGCGTATCCACCCAATTTAGATTCTAGCTTCAAGGTGGCAGGGTATTCTGCAGTTAAGCCTTCCAAGGTTGAAAGAGATCAGTAAATCTACTGGTTGGGCACAAGGATCACTAAAAACTTTAACTTTAAAATCCAAGTGTTCCACTAAAAATGTGTATGTCAATTTAAGGAAATCATTGCCCGAAAATGAGAAATATTCAATATCCGACGACAACCTTAGTACAAGCATTCAGTAGTACGCAAGACAATACCTGATTTCTCTTGAAAGCACACCTCAATGGAACTTTGTTGCATGCATGCTTTTCTAACACATCGGCGATACTCCCACAAAGTATTCATTTCACAAGTTGGGCCCCTACAATCTCTCCCCTTCGTCTCGAGATTGTAACATAAAGCCCGATACAACACTGCCGCTCATGTCGTAAACAATAACAATAACCTTTATTTAAAGAGGGTAACACCAGGGCCGTAGCCAGAAAAAAACTATGACTGAGGCAATGCCCATGGTTAAATTCTCCTCGTAAGTATTTTATGATGAGTATATTTTAAAGGCAATACTGGAATCACGCTTTATTAAAATCACGCAAAAATGACTGAGGCAAGTGCCTCGGTTTGCCTCATACTGGCTACGGCCCTGAACACCTACTACTATAAAAGTCATTCTCGTCACCAGAGCCTCGGGTCGACCCAAGGCTCTGGGAAACTCTGCGTAGGAGAACATGCGCCGTAGGGTTCTTACAGCCAAAAATTGGCTATTTGAGCCTTACGGCGCCTGCTCACTCCTCGTGCTAACATGAATGCACCAATTAGAGACGCTTTTGATTGTTCTTCACGAAAACCAATGAGAAGACACTTTGTTTCAGGGTTCCCCAGAGCTCTTCTCTCCCTCGGTCAAGAGAAGAGCTCTGGGGTCGAGATTGTATAAAAGTATTCTCCCTAGTGGCCCTCATCAGGGCCATATATACAACATTATATACAACACTGCCGCTCTTGTTGCATTATATACAACACTGCCGCTCTTGCTGCAAACATTACTTACTGATTAGTATCAGGAATATTATGCAATTGCGCAGGCTCACTAGCTCGCTAGTTTGAGCACTCTGGCATGGCTTAGATGTACCACATGTGTGGGACATTTGGAGTGGCTTTATAAGCTTAACCTCCGTCTTAGTCATCAACATTGCACTGATGAGGCCCAACGACAAAGGAGTTGGAGCTGGTTATATATATCTAGAGAGAAGAGTGGGCTACTTTTCCATTACAGATCTACAAGCTTGTTTCGTAGGAGCATGGCGCTCCTACTCTTCGGGATCTTATAATTCCATCTACATAAACGCGGTATTTATGCGTTCAATTTTTCACACTTGCTTGCACAGTGTTTAGTTCTCAATTACACGTTATTTAGTAAAAACTTACTTGTATGCCAGCAGCTGCTTACTACCTCTGACCTTTTGTTAAGTGTGGCGTGCTCCGCGGGGTGGCAAATTATGTGCATAAGTTACATCTTTTAGTAGTGTTACAACACGCACGTGCTCTGCCTAGAAATTTCCAAGTGATCTTATATTCTGTTTTTCTCTTTCTTTGAGCGCCATACATATTTGCTTAGCTCAGTTTGATTACTGTATTTCCCGGCTTAAAAGACTGCTTATGGCTGGCGAACCTCTCCTTAAAGTCCGTGGCCGTATGCCCTACATAGTGCTCAGTCCCCTCGCTAGATGTGACAGAGGCCGGTCCATCGAGCGAATTAAGAAACGAATAGCTCAATTGTTCGCAGACAATGGAGTGAACTACCTGGACGTGACCCTCGATTTAAACACCGGAAGGCACCACCCCTTCATGAAACCTGGAAACATACCACAATATGTGCATGCAAAGAGCAACCCCCCCCCCCCCCCCCCCCCCCAGCATTCTGAGACGTATCCCAAAGAGCGTAAACCAGAGATTATCGGATATTTCATCCGATGAATCTGTGTTCAACAAAGCTGCACCACCCTAGCAAGCGGCGTTAGACAAATGCGGATACCAGCACACGTTGAAATTCCACCCAAGGGAAAACAGGAGAAAAAAACGCAGGTTAAGAAAACGGAACGTTACCTGGTTCAATCCCCCGTTCGATGCGCGAGTCAAGACCAACTTATGGGAAGAATTCTTGCGGATCATCAATGAGTGTTTCCCAAGGGGCCACGCCCTAAGGCCAATTTTCAATCGCAGTACCTTAAAGCTCTTATACAGTTGCATGCCTAACGTAAAAAGTGTAATAGATTCAAAAAATAAGCGCCTACTACTACAATCAGGAGCAGAAACACGCAAAGAAAGGCTATGCAACTGCAGGAAAAAAGTGGAGTGCCCACTCGACGACCAGTGCCTCTCAAAGGGCATTGTGTACCAGGCCTCTGTCACATATCTAGCGAGGGGACTGAGCACTATGTAGGGCTCACGGACACGGACTTTAAGGCGAGGTTCGCCAACCACAAGCAATCTTTTAGGACGGAAAAGTACAGGAATCAAATTGACCTAAGCAAATATGTATGGCGCTTAAAGAAAGCAAAAACAGAGTATAAGATCACTTGGAAAATTCTAGGCAGAGCGCGTGCTTATTGTAACACTACAAAAAGATGTAACTTATGCACACTTCAAAAATATTACATAATTTGCCACCCGAAGCTCGCCACACTTAGCAAAAGGTCAGAGTTGCAGCCGCCGGCATGCAGTTAGGTTTTTTACTAAATAACGTGTAGTTAAGAACCAAACAATGTGTAAGCGAGTGTGATGAAAAAATGAACGCATAAATACCGCGTTTATGTAAATAGAATCATAAGATCCTGAAGAGTGGGAGCGCCGTGCTCCTACGAAACAAGCTTGTCGATCTGCAATGAAAAAGTAGTCCACTCTTCTCTATATATATAACCAGCTCCAACTCCTTTGTTGTTGAGCACTCTCTGAGGGCTAGTATTGGAATTTAAAGTACTGTATATATATATATATATATATATATATATATATAAACAAATAGACTAAGATAAAATTGCTTCACCTATCTTTGGAGTGCTTAATGCAAGAATTTGCCGAGCAAAATACAAATGTAGTTGCGTCCTTTTTTCCTCTTAAAATATTTATTCCGCTCTGAAAATCGACTTACAGACTCCCTATATATATATATATATTTTTTTTTTTTTTTTTGACTGGATTTACAAAAGGTACCTGCTTGTGCTTTGACAACTTAGTACTTTGAGATGGACAAAAAAATCTTGCTTTTCATAGCTATGATTCCAACAAGGAAATTTTACAACAAATGTTCCCGAAAATTCTAGATCTCAAATCGTCTTCCGAACAGATATTTTCCGAAAATTGACGTTGGGTGCCCCTGATTGAAGGAATCGAACGCCTTGAATGCATCACAGTGTTTACTGAAGTCGCATCAGTAGTTGTCTGACTATTTACATTTACTCTGTAAATGTAAAAGAAAAATTGGAAATGTGACAGTGAAGAGTTATTTGAATGAAAGGTTGTTGTCTCTTTTGTGCCGGCTTCATTATTTACGGTCAAGGTTCTTTCGAAAAGGGTCGAGACAAGACTGCCCAAAAACAGGAGGACTTCCGAACTGGGAAAACAATTGATTCTTCAGCCTTACATAGTTTCAAATGATTAAAAACTCGTACAATCAGTGAAACCGGGGGCAATAGCCAATTGTTCTCGTGTTTTCAATCTGGAGAAAATGCGTCAACCGCTTCTGTTCCAAGCTGATGGAACCCGGAGTTACAGCGAGCAAGTTTGGTGTTATAACTGCAGGCGAACCTGTCCAGAGCAGGTGGACCCCACTAAACATCCAACATTTTAAAAAAATAACATAATTTAATAAATTATCATCGAAAACTACGATTCTACTCAAAAAATCCGCCTCTGCGTTAAGGTCTCTAGGGATCCATTTCATTTCGAGTGAAATGCAGTTTGTTGCACACAAATGGAATAGATCTAAAACTAGATACTGAAATTCTTAAACACGACTTCCACCGCTTACCATGGTTGCAAGGTTTTGATATCAGTGAACCAGACCACCTGCTAGCCTTTGAGATCATGAGCAAAACGTCCGATGGCTAAGTGAACAGCCTTTCATTCTTTCCGAGTAGATCGTCAGGCGACCAGTTTTACTGAAATATTTTGCCTTCGTCTTTAACAAAAGAAGTGCAAGCATAATCGGAAGCATCCGAGTACACAATCTTAGAGGGTTCACTCTCGGTGGGCCACGCCGACCGACCATTCAGAGAGCATGCGTTTAGCTTCCAAAACATATCTCACAAATCGAATTGACTCGTCATTGAGCTGAACGTTGGAAACCACGATGACCTTATTGGAATTAAGCAAGGCCTTGATCAGTGAATGCTCGGAATCAAACTGCAATAAAAGCTAAACTGAGATTACAAAGTGACTCACACAGCTGAGTTAAATGAAGTATTTACAGTAATTAACACGTTCAGGTCAAAAATGAAAGTGCATTTGAAATTTACCCATTGCTGTTTTGCGAAAAATCACCATTTTCGACACTTTTACAGAAATTGCTATTTCTCTTCTAGTAGCTCGTTTTTCATGGGGTTTTTTGCATAGCACAAATCTACAATAGTTTAGCTTTCCATCCATACTAATTAGGCTATTATAGGGCTTGTATTTGCTATTTTTTTGGCCTTCCAAAGTTTGCCTAAAAAATCGATTAATACTGAATGTTATTCCAGTCATCATTTTGGTTGTTTTTTTAAAACCCTTTTTCGATCTTAGCCAGAGCCCCTTTTTCTAAGAAAGAAGCACATAAAACGATCATATTGATTGCTACTGACACACATTAATTTTCGAGTCAACGAAATGACAATATCTGCAAAGGGGTGGTAATTACATGTACTAGGCACGTGAAATTGTTTTATAGTTCTGAGAGTCCTCCACTTTTAAAACTATCATGACATTATGAAACTCTACTATTTCCTGTTTCCATGCGGAAAACACTTCGTTTTTTTTTTCTTTATGATTACGGTAGAGTGAGCTTTCTTCATCCAGGCTCAGTAAAACAATGCATGTCTTTAAACTGCATTTGGTCATTGAAATCCTAAACTTTGTTTTAGATCTTTCCTATTGTTCTCCATAAAACTAACAAATCCATTGTTATCCATTTTTCTTTGATTTCATTGTTCTGAGTCGTTCACGGATTCCTTTTAGGACATTTGGGATTAATTTTCCTGCTCTTGTCTAAGTAGAATCGAGCACAACGACGATCCGCGAATGCTGAGAAGGAAACGGCAATTAAAACTAAAATGGCATTGATTTATAGTTCTTGTTTAATTCAAATTTCCTACTCATTTCAGTAATTTTGTGTTCATTTCTGATATCTTGATAAAAATAAAATAAGTCAAATCCCAGACGTTTTCTCAGGACTCACACGTCTATACAGGCTGTAAGTATATTGCCCTAAATACACTTTCAAAATATGACACAGCTTTCCGCCTCTCTACTAAACAAATAATTGCATGACTTAGTAACAAAGTGACTCACACTGCTGGGTTAAATAAAGTCTTCACAGTAATGAACCCTTTCGGGTCAAAATTTAAAGTGCACTTAAACCTTTGCCTTCTAAGATTAATACTAACTGTTATTCCAATCTGTCATTTTGGTTTTTGTTGTAAATCCTATTATTTGATCTTACCCAGGTCCCCATTTTCTAATAAATAAGGAAATAAAACAATCATATTGATAGCTATTGACACACATTAATTTTCGAGTTACTGAAATGACAATATCTCCAACGAAATGGTAATGATATATACTAGGTACATAAAATTTAAATTTGAATTGTTTCCAGGAATTTCCGAGGTTAAAATATCTCTAAAACTGACGTTTCGACCATTTTTACTGGTCTTCTTCAGGTTGTTTAAAAAATGTTATCAATATGACCGATCGTTTTTAGTCGTTCCGCTTGGTGACCGCACATGACGTATCATGACCATTACACGACGTGTAAATGATGTCAAATTGAGCGGGAAATGAAGGAAAAAGACTGTAGTAGACAGTCAATTATCGCAAAAGTAAAAGTACTTGATAGGCCTCAGACTGCATTTCCCGCGCAATTTGACATCATTTACATTATATAATATATCTTTGTTTAATTCCAGGTTTGTACTTATTTCTAATTTTTTTCTTTATTTTCAGATATCTCGATACGAACAAAATAACTCACCTCCCAGGATACGTTTTCTCAGGACTCACACATCTATTTGAGCTGTATGTATTTTGCCCCAAATGTACAAAATTTGACACGGCTTTGCACCTCTCCACTCAACAAATAATTGTGTGACTTAGTTATAAAGTAACTGACACAGCTGAGTTAAATAGAGCCTTTACAGTAATGAACCCTTTCAGGTCAAAAATTAAAGTTCATTTATGCCCCTTGCTCGCTTGCCAGTAAACCATGTGCTGTACAATGTGTATTGCCAGGGGTGAGGTCGGTTTCCTGGGAGAACTGACGGACACCATTATTTGCCTTAATTTGGCCACTCATTTAAGTGGCCGTTTATTGATAATACCAATTATTACCAAAACCAATTACACAAAAACCGGAAATAAAAACCTCATCCCAGCAAAGGTGAGGGAAAACACGCCAAAGCCCTGCTCGACCCCTGGAGACAGGGCCGCCCCACCCGAAGCCCAAGCAATGCACAGTGCCTGAACAAGAAATGCTGTAAAACAACTTAAACTTGCAAGTACAAAATCCTAGTGCCTGCTGGTGGGAATGAGGAAGTGGAAGCTAGTATCCAACGACATGTTAATACTACTGAGAAATATTGTCATGCTTGTGGAACAGTTGGCCAATGCACAACCGCCCCTCAAGCAGGTAATCCTAGAGTGAAATGACAAACCGTGAACTGAAATAAATTCATTAACCTCGAATAGCTTAAAGGCGGGAGAAGCGAACCCTGAAGGAAAACGTTTGGCCTTTGCACAAATGTCCCTTAAACCGGCACTACCTATCATAAAAGGTCAGAATGATGGCCCCTGCTCAGCAGCCGCACCAAAATTACACCTGCTTATGAATTATACATTCAAGTTATGCTCAAGGAAATTTGCCATTTTAGGAAACAGTTGGCTCCTGCACAAATGCTCCTAAGCAGGCCCTACCTAATCCTGTCAACTTAAACAAAGACGATACACTGTGGAGCTCCACAAGAATAATGAACTACATTTGCTTAACCCACTGACTAAGTGGCCCATGCACACATGGTTGGATAAAGCAATATAAGAGTG
>NW_027179795.1:863034-873034 GCF_036669935.1 Montipora foliosa
ATTAAAGCCCTCAAAATCAAAGTTCCTGAGCCCGCGGCTAACAACAGACTTTTGCTCATTGAGCGGTTTCTGAAAATTCAGCTGAAAGCAAATAGTTTTGTGTTTAGAAATTAACTGCTCCGTTACAACAAGTTCATCAATTTTCAAAGCCTCAGCACCTTTCCTAGAGATAACAAGGTCTAAAATATGCCACATGATGTTTCCAGTTAAACAATTCCAATAAACTGCAAACTGTGCCCCATATCTGTCAGCCGTATCATCCACGTGGAAGTTAAAGTGGCCAATGATGATCATCGGTGACCACAATTTTTTTTAAAACACGAATCACTTACTCGTCTTAAAATCTACAGAATATGAAGAAATGAAAAAAATCACAATGTAAGAAATTATCTATTTTTAAAAATTTCTTCCCTTGTGTTCTGAATTCCGGAAGTGGTTACAACGGGTAGCGCTTGCGAGAACGATCGTTGAAGATTTTTAACTCTACTGTTTACGACATCCATAGCGGCATGCAACTATCTAAAAACCCCACCCCTATATTTATATGCACAGAAACCCTCCCTCCAACATATTATTTTTATAGTTTTCGACAGATGAGCAGATAAGGCTACATCTCGTTATGACGACCCATCTTATGATCTATCGAAATTATATATTTTTCCCTTGTGTTTTTCTCCGAAACAAAGTGGGTGACCTCGCATTTGTTTTTCTTTTTCATTTTTTTCTTTTTTCATTTTTGGAATAAGCAATTCATGACCTAACTTCAGGCGAGAAATGAAACAAATTTCATTGTGGGAAGATTTTCGCGCGAACGTCCTCAATCTTTAGAAATCAGTGAAAGCATTTTCGAAGAAATAAAAATAAAAACAAGCTGCTTTACAATTAGAGAAAAATCTATGTCTTCAAACTGCATTTGATCTCAAGAAACCTTCGTTCCATTCAATCAATCATTCATTCATTCATTCATTTATTCTTATCTCAGTTTGAGGTTTGAGTGCTCTTGATTTCATATTAGTTTATCTTTTTTACCTTTTCTTAGCTTTTCACCATGGTTTTCTTTAAAAATAGCAGATGGACTGTCGTCCATGTTTGCCTTGATATGACCGCTCTCAGTGTCTCGTGTACTCTTCTGAAAACAATTTGGATTTATCTTATAAGAATTGAGTAATCATATGTTGGAAATGAAAATAAAATGAATGCTTAAATGAGAGTAATTGCACCGTTGTCGTTTAATTTGAATTGTGCAATGTTGCTGAGTATATATAAATATATTGAATATAAATTATCATTATTGCAAGCAATTCTCAGGCCAAATGGAGTACTCTAGTTGGCTGGTTTTTAGTTGGAATTTTACAGTAGGGACCATTACCTTGGAAACGGTCCGACGGTTTCTGGTTTTTTCTCTCTCCTAGGGAAATTCAGGTTGAGGGAAGCACTTTTTTTTAAAGCGGAATTTAAATTACATGTAAAAGCTTACCGTTCAAAGTTCGCTGACAGAAATTAATCTCAATGAAAAAAAAAAAAACAGGACCTTGCTGTGGTCGTTCCGTACTCCCAAGACCTCGGGAATATATTTCTTAGTACGGCCCTCGTACTCGATTAGTAAGAAGGTGGTACTACCTTTCAACTACATTGTTTTCCATGCTTTCATTTCTAGACGCCTTGATAACAATAAAATCTAATATTTGACAAACGCAGCAGTTTTAAAGGACATCTCAGTTGCTGGCTTTAAGATGTGCAATTAAATCTAAGTTGCACTGAATGATTTTCCTCTACATCTTTGTTGTTCATTTGTGAAACAAACAAACAAACAAACAAAAAAACTCTTATTTGGCCTTGGCCAGGTCCCCAAGCACATAATTAAAAAAGATTCAAAGTAATCGCCATTGACACACTCATTAGTTTTCGAGCTCTGAAATTGACAATCTCTTAAATAATTCGTAATTAGTAGGTATAAGTAATTATTTCATAGTTTTAAAACAGATCGCCAACTTGAGAGTTCTCACATCATGAATGTCTACTAATTCCGAATACTAAATCGAGAAAACTTGGATTTTTTCTTTATTATTTTACAGCGAGATTTTCTTAATCGGAGCTCTACCTAAATATTTTTTTTCAAACTTCACGTGGTCATGAAAAACCTTCATTTTTTGTTGACAAACGTTTGTAGCTGACAGTCTGAGTACATTCGATTTCATATTACTTTTTCTTTTATTTTAGATTATTCGTATTGTTTTCTTTACAACCAGCGAAGCTGATGTCTTCCAAAGTTTCTGCTATCATTTGATCGCTCTCAGCTCTTCGCGGGCAATTGGAGCTCATTGTACTGCTCTTACTTAATTGGAATTAAGTAAGGCCGGGGTCAGTGAATGCTCCGAATGAAACTGCAATAAAAGCTTAACTGAGATTGACTACATTATTCTTGTTGGTTTGAAGAAAATAATCTGAAGCTATCGAAAGTAGTAAAATAACAATAATCCCTTAATAATTGTAGAATGTAGAAGAAATTTATAAACTGAATTAAAAACTTACGTTTGTCCAAGCCAGTCCAGACATTAAAAAATACATACAATCGCAGCGGAACAAGAACTATTGCATCCTAACATTACAATCACATGAAAAAACTAGTATTTTTGGTGAGTCGGATTACATGACCTTTGACAGTCTAGGTCCAGTCTCCTTTGTTCATTTACACGCGAAACACTGTTTAATTAGAATTGTGCAATGTGCAATGTGCAATGTCGTATTAAAATAAGTTAATACTACGATAACTAAGCTCTGCAAAGGGTTTAACTTCTGGGTGGATATCTAACAATTAATTAAATCAAATCCCAGAAAAGGTTTTCTCAGAACTCACAAGTCTACGAGACCTGTAAGCATATTGACCAAAATATAATGTGAAAATTTTCTTTAGTGATGCACCTCCACAAAGAGTTGACTGATTTCGTTAATTAGTCGCTTAGAGAGCTGTTTCAAATTTTAGAACTAATCGATATCTCTTTCAGGTCAATAATTAAAGTACATTTACACCTTGGACAAAATGTTATTCCACTACTTTTTTTTTTTTTTTGCTGTTTTTGTAAAACCTCTTATTTGATCTTTGCCAATTTCTCCTTTTTTGAATGAAACCGTCCATGAAAAAATCAAGTTGATTGCTTCTGCCTCTGCCTCGTTATAATTTTAGACCTCAAAAAGGATAATTGCTGTGAAGATTTTATTTAACTCAGCTGTCTGAGTCACTTTGCAACTAAAACACACAATTATTTGTGGAGTAGAGAGCCGCATAGTTGTGTCATACAGTCAACTCTCTCTTAACGGACACCTCTGTAAGACGGACACCTCTATAAGACGGACACCTTGGTGCCGGTCCCGGCCGTTTTTTTGGTCATTTTACTATAACCAAACTCTCTATAAGACGGACACCTCCATAAGACGGACAACGGACACTTTGAAATCGTCAATGGACACTTGTGAAGTGCTGAATGTGATCGCAAATTACGATTTAGGGAAGAAAAATTCTTGTACGTGACTCTTCTTAACACCAAAAGTTTAATTGACAGCTCTTATCTTGTCGCCGGAGTACATACAGTACAAGTTTAAACTAAATCAGGCATTGTCCCATTCAAAAAATAACTTGGAGGTGACAACGGAATTGTATTGAAATCTAAAACAGGTAGGTTTCGTTCAAGTAAATAACTTAAAACAAACTTTTAAACGGACGCGTATTCACTGTGCACAGGTTCAGCATTATTATCTCAAAATTCCTGGGGGCATGTTATGTCGACTCTCTATAAGCCGGACACCTCTCAAAGACGGACAGCTGAGGCCGGTCCCGATGGTGTCCGTCTTAGAGAGAGTAGACTGTAACGACTTCATTGTTCTAAAACAGTCCTCAGTCCAGTTTAGAACGGTCAGGACATCATGAAACTCTATTAATTCCGATTATCACGCGAAAACACTTTGATTTCTTCTATATGGTCACGGTACAGTAAACTTTCTTCATCAACTTAACCCTCGAATAAAACCGATGTCTTTAAACTCCATTTGGTCATTAAAATCCTTTATTATTCGGCGACAAACGTTAACCTTACGCCCGTTTTAAACGTCGCATTTCACATGTGCCAAATAAGCGAAAATAATTGCATTAGATACGGCACATGTGAAATGCGACGTTTAAAACGGGCCTTAGCTTAAACAATCTTGTTTTTGTAAACTGGGATAGATTGCATTGTTCTTGTAATATAGATTGTAATATAGATTGTATATAGATTTAGCCAAGCCTAAAAGCTGAGCTCCGGGGTTGTTTATTATTACTGGCTGCAGGATTGGTGAAAATAGATGGCGTTGGAATTGTCCATGTTTTGTTTTTTTCCGGATATTGCTTAATTATGTCATTTTCTTCGGTGCCTAACCAGTGAATTCCACGGTAAATTTCAAGCGAAAAACCGATATCGTGTGAATCCCAAGGGATGAGTGCGATTTCGGTTTTTCCAACCATAGTTACGAAATCTACTGTCGAATTTACCAGTTAGGCAATAAATTTTTCTTGAATCGCAAGAGTTTTAAAAGAAAGCAGGCAAATCCTCAGCAAGCGAATCGAACGGAAAAGGAAAGGAACCATTTCAGAGTCGACTGTCAAAAGCCAGCGAATAGGAATCACGCTAAAATTAGAAATCACAGATGTACCATAGCTGGTGATGTGACAGATCGTCTTTGTTGGATCAAGGTAAAAAAAAGAGTCTTATTGATGTACTTTATTCCACTTATCTCTGAAAACGAGATCATTTACATTTTGATGTATTTCACTGAAACACGCCAGCTTGGCTTAGAACCAGAATCGGCAAGAAAGGACGAACAGATGAGCAAATTTATTTAGAACCTGCTTACTTTACAAGTACAGGGGGAGGTTTTCGCCTCAAAAATGACAACATGAACAAGCATCGTGGCAGGTCCTTTATGTCTTCTAGAGTCCTCCGTGTTACAAAAGGTTTAAGCACCTTCCAGCTTCTTCGTATCACTCTTGGTGGCGACATACATACGAATCCTGGACCTGCAAATAGTCCCAAGAACCTTTATTGCTTCTATCAGAACGCCAGGAGCTTAAAGGCTGTCTGCTTTGATAGAGATTCCTACGTGTCAAAACTACCACTACTACAAGACCTCACTTATGGATTTGATTTGTATATTGTTTGTTTGACGGAAACCTCGCTCAACGAGAGTATCTCAGACTTCGAAATCCTGCCCACTGGGTATGAGCGTCGTCCTCCGTCCATCTCGAAAGATGATTGCTGCACGCTGTTGAGTCACGTCCGGGTGCTGCACTTCCTCTGATGGCTGTACAACCCTATTCTGGAATGGCAGTCTCTGGAGCAGGTGGGGCAAATGAAGGGTGATGCTGTTGCGTCCTGCATTGATCTCGCCTTGCGCTCAGCCCTCATCTGCTGCAGTGTGGTGGTACGTTCTTCCTCGGCTCTCTCCACCGTGCTGCGAACAGCCGATCTCCACGCCCCACGGTTCTCAGCAAGACTCTCCCAGCTTTTCAAGTCGATACCCGCGCCTTTCAAGTCACGTTTGCACAAGTCCTTGTACCTCAGGGAGGGGCGCCCACGGGACCTGGCTCCATCCGCAAGCTCTACATACAGTAGGTCTTTCGGGATGCGGCTGTCGTCCATGCGGCGTACATGTCCGAGCCACCTCAGTCGACGTCGGGCCAGGAGGGCGAAAATGGACGGCAGTCCCGCCCGCTCGAGCACCTCGGTGTTGGGAACCAAGTCTTGCCAGCGGATGCCCAGGATGCGCCGAAGGCAGCAGAGGTGAAAGCTGCTGAGCCTCTTCTCTTGTGTAGCATAGGTTGTCCAGGCCTCACTTGAGTAGAGCAGGGTGCTGAGGACGCAAGCTCTGTACACCTGCATCTTGGTACTGTTGGTCAGGTTGTTGTTGTCCCACACCCTCTTCTGGAGCTTCGACATCATCCCGGTGGCTTTGGCAATCCTGGCGCTGATCTCCGGGTCCAGCAATAGGTTGAAGGAGATAGTCGAGCCAAGGTACTGGAACTGGCTGACTGGGTTAGGTCGTAGTCTCCGATGTGGATGGAGGGGGGAGACTCAGTTCCTTGGGACATCACCTCTCTCTTCTTGAGGCTGATGGTGAGGCCAAATTCTCTGCACGCATGTGCTAGGCGGTCCACCAGTCTTTCCAGAGCTGCTTCGGTGTGGGTTGCCAGTGCCGCATCATCGGCAAAGAGGGCCTCCCTGATGGTGACGCTGCGGAGCTTTGTTTTCGCGCGGAGTCTGGCCAGGTTGAATAGGCGCCCATCAGACCTTGTGTGAAGGTACACACCGTCGTCGTTGTTCTGGAAGGCATAGGACAGGAGCGTGGAGAAGAAGATCCCGAACAGTGTCGGAGCGAGCACACAACCCTGCTTGACACCACTGCTGATTGGGAACGGCTCGGACGTTGCTCCGTTGTAACACACTGTGCTCTGCATGTCTGTGTGAAAGGACTCTACGATGGCGAGCAGTCTTGGAGGGCAGCCAACCTTCTTCAGGATGTGAAACAGTCCGCTTCTGCTAACGAGGTCAAAGGCCTTCGCGAGATCAATGAAGGCGAGGTAGAGGGGCTTGTTCTGTTCGGGGCATTTCTCTTGTAGCTGTCGAACAGAGAAAATCATGTCGATGGTGGACCTGCCAGCTCTGAACCCGCACTCTGATTCCGGGTAGACACGCGCCGCGAGGACCTGTAGACGAGCCAAGGCAACTTTTGCAAACACTTTGCCCACAATGCTGAGGAGGGATATACCCCTGTAGCTGTTGCAGTCACTGCAGTCGCCCTTGTTTTTATACAGTGTCACTATCTTGGCGTCACACATGTCCTTCGGCACTGAGCCCTCTCTCCAGTATAGGCGGAGCAGCTCAAGCAGGTCGCCAAGCAGTGCGTCCTTCCCTCTCTTGATGACCTCGGCGGGAATGTTGTCCTCTCCTGGGACCTTTCCTGTGGACAGACAGTCGATGGCCTTGCTCAGCTCTTCCTCGGTCGGCTCAGCATCTAGTTCATCCAACACTGGCAACTCCTCGATGGACATGAGCGCAGCGTCTGTCACAACAGTCTGCGTGGCGTAGAGCTCCAGATAATGCTCCACCCAGCGCGCCATCTGTTGCCATTGGTCAGTAATGGGCTCTCCAGTCTTGGTCTTGAGGGGGACGCTCTTGGTGGCACTAGGACCGGTGGCCTCCTTAATGCCGGCATACATGCTGCCTGTGTTGCCCTTGTCTGCTGCAGACTGGATTCTCCTGCTGAGCTGGAGCCAGTAATCGTTGGCGCATCGCCGGGCAGTCTGCTGGCACTTGCTGTGGGCGGCTGTCAATGCGTCTCTTGAGGCGAGGCAAGGGTTGTTGGCTTGTGCTAAGCGTGCTATTCGCTTTGCTTCTACAAGTGGCTCCATCTCTTGCCAGTTGGCCTCAAACCAATCCTCGTTTCTCCGCTCCTTCCTCCCAAGTACCTCAAGCCCTGACTGATAGAGCGCGGAGCGCACCTGGCTCCATCTGGAATTGGCGTCGGTGGCATCTCCACTCGCCTTGCCAAGTAACATTCTTAGGGCGCCAAGCAGCTCCTGAGCTTTGATCGGGTCCGCGGCTCGGCAAGCATTGATAAGTGGACGTCCCTTGGTCTTGGCGTGATGCAGCTTGCGGGGGGTGAGGTTGACTTTGGCGCGGACGAGGATGTGGTCCGTGTCGCATTCTGCGCTGTGGTAGCTCCTGGTGTTGCAGACGCTGTTGAGGTCTTGCCTTCTGGCGAGGATAAGGTCTAGCTGGTGCCAATGCTTAGATCTTGGGTGGCGCCACGAGACCTTGTGCCGAGCCTTATTCTCGAAGAAAGTGTTGGTGATGGCCAGCTTGTGGAAAGAGCACAGCTCCAGAAGTCTTTGCCCGTTCTCGTTCATCTTGCCGACTCCAAGGCGCCCTAGTGAGGTTGGCCAGGCTTTGTGGTCGGCCCCAACCCGTGCATTGAGGTCCCCCAGTATGTAGAGTCCTTCCTTGTTGGGCACACTTTTGATGGTTGCATCCAGCGCCTCGTAGAAACGATCCTTCTCGTCGGCTGTGGAGGTCAACGTTGGGGCATATGCGCAAATAAAGGTGACTGGGCCTGTACTTGCTGTCATCCGCATGGTCAGGAGCCGTTCGGACCCTCCTGTTGGTGGCGTGATGGTCAACAAAAGGGAGTTCCTTACTGCAAAGCCCACCCCGTGGATACGTGCTTCCTCGATGCTCTTCCCCTGCCAGCAGAAAGTGTAGTTGCGCTCACGCAGTGAGCCATCTTCTGGAAGTCTGGTCTCTTGAAGGGCGGCAACGTCGATGTTTAGGCGGCTCAACTCTTTGTCGATGACAGCTGTCTTGCGTAGATCGTTCACGCTTAGTGAATCGCTGTTGTGTCCAGGACACATTGTTCTTACGTTCCAGCTGGCGATCAGGGCTGGAACCTTTCGGTGAGGGCGGTTTCTGTTTTTCTTTTCCTTGTTGCTTGGTGCTTCGATTTACAACCTGTCTGTTGGTTTCCCTAAGCCCCAGGCACCCAATGAGGCAAACAAGTTGTGGCGGGACAGTACCCAATTGTCCGGGGGCTGCCCGGCTTGGGGCGGGTGGTAACTGTCCAGTGGGATGCATGCATCCCTCCCACCGTCGAGGGTGACCCCTGGCGCCCTTTTCTCTTCGCCAAACGAGTAAGGACTTATCACCGGTAGACTGCCACCCTCCGTGTTGTGTCGTCATCAGGGACTGGCGACGCTGGAGTGACCTCTCCAGGTGCAGGACTGGGCAAAGTGTTATGGAGGACTAGCTGCTGCCCATGAAGCATGTCCTCCCTCTCCTCGCTGCTGGTGTGGTCCTGGGGAAAAGCAAGCTGATACGCCTGGCACCAGGGCGACGCAGGAGTTGCCAGAATGTAGATGTGTACACCAGCGGACTGCCTTAGGGACTCCAACTCCGGATTTCTCCTTGGGGTTTACTCTCGAAGCCTCTCCCGTGGGTGGGTGGACCGCGAGACAGCGGTAGTTTTGAAATCGGAGTGAACCTTCTCCTAGATGGACAATCTACCACGACTCTCGAGCTCCATCTACCCGGGTTTTGGAATAAGAGATTTCCTTCTCATAGGCACATTTACAACCAAGGTTGGTAACCATGGTTGAAGGCTCAGCCCGCCTAGCTCGGTTATACCGCCGAGCACTCGGTCGCACCCATAGCAGTCTCTTTCAAAACAGGAAGCACCACGGGAAGGTGCTGCAATTGACACAGTTGCGAAGCAGAGGCCACTTACATGAGACCCAGCTGGCAAACCAGACCGGGCCTATGCGGCATAACTACGCCTGGGCAACGAGAGGTGATCGAGTTGCACATCGCTAGCCCTTCGTGAGCGGGACGTCCGGCCGAGACCTCATGCCCACTAGGTATGATATCTACAGGAAAAATCGCCAAAATCGAACTGGTGGTGGAGTTCTGATCGCAATCAAATCATCACACAGTTCAAGCCAAGTATGTTTCACGGATCTTTCCTCAGAATTTGAGGTGGTCATGGTAGAAATAGAAAACCTGAAATGCAAGAGAAAAATTCTTATCTTGTCCTGCTATCGCCCACCGAATGACGCAAGGTTTGTGACTCATTTTATAAACGCCTTGAATCTGGTTGATTTCAACAATTATCATTTTGTATTTATGGATGATTTCAACTTTCGTAATATACACTGGATTGATGGGTCTGGGTTTTCACACTGTATTACAAATGACAAAAATAGGCTGGTGGATATCTTAAAAGACTTGTATTTATTTCAGTATATTCAGTCTCCAACGCGTTTGACTAGTGTTTTGGATTTAGTCTTAACTAACAATTCAGACAGTATCTTTTCTCTCCAAAGTGGTGTTGTTATAAGTGAAATTGGAATTCCATCTGATCACTTACCCATAGTCTTTGACATCGGTTTTTTCTATCTTGTCAAGACTTCTGCAAAGAG
>NW_027179795.1:885534-895534 GCF_036669935.1 Montipora foliosa
AAAATGCGTGTTTCTAAACTGTATTTGGTCATTAACAGCCTTCATTATTCGGTGAGAATCGTTTTTCTTAGTCTAAATAATTTTGATCTCTCATTAATTTTCTCGCTTTTTCAGTGTTTTTGTTTTAGATTTTTCGCTGTGTTTTCTTTTAAACTAGCAAGTCCACAGTCATCCATTTGTGTTTGAAATTGATCGCTCTGAGTCGTTCGCTGACTCATATAGGACCATTAGTATTACTATTTATCTGCTCATATCTAAATAGAATCAAAAGAAAGCCTCGATAAGCCAATGCTTAGAACAAATCTGCAGTAAAAGCTAAAGATCTATTGATTGCATTATACTTGTTTAATTCAAATTTTGTGCTGTTCCTGAGTATACTTTTAAAAGTAATGTTAAGATAAATTAATACTACGTTATTTAGTTTTAAATTAGTTCTCATATACATTGCGTTTTATGTTGTCATTTATAGATACCTTTCTAACAATAACATAAGTCAACTCCCAGAAAAGGTTTTCTCAGGACTCACCAGTCTATCTCAGCTGTAAGTATTTTGCCACAAATACACTTTCAAAATATAAAAGAACTATGCGCATCACTACTCTGCAAATATTTGTGTGACTTTGTTGCAAAGTGACTCGAACAACTGAGTTTAAAAAGTCGATACAGCAATTAACCCTTTTAGGTAAAAAATGAAAGTGCATTTGGACCTTTGCCTTCTAAGATTAATACTACATCTTATTCCAGTCTTTAATTTTGGTTCTTTCAGTAAGACCTTTTATTTGATCTGAGCCAAGTCCTCTTTTTTTTAATAAAGGAGCACATAAAAACAATCATGTTGATTGCAACCGACACACATTTATTTTTAACTCATGGAAATGACAATATCTTGAACGAAATTGTAGTTATATATACTAGCTACATAATATTGGTTGACGGTTCACAGACTACCTCAATTTTACAATAATCATGACATTATAAACTCTACTAATTGCTATTTACATGTGAGAACACTTTCTTAAGATTTTTATTACGATCTCGGTACAATGGTGAATTTTCTTCATCAAAGCTGGATCAAAAATGCGTGTTTCTGAACTGTATTTGGTCATTAACAGCCTTTATTTTTCGGTAAGAATCGTTTACGTTAGTCTAAATAATTTTGATCTCTCATTAATTTTCTCGCTTTTTCTGTGTTTTTGTTTTAGATTTTTCGCTGTGTTTTCTTTTAAACTAGCAAGTCCCCAGTCATCCATTTGTGTTTGAAATTGATCGCTCTGAGTCGTTCGCGGAATCTATAGGACAATTAGTATTACTATTTATCTGCTCATATCTAAATTGAATCGAAAGAAAGCCTCGATCAGCCAATGTTAAGAACAAATCTGCAGTAACAGCTAAAGATCTATTGTTTGCATTGTATTTGTTTAATTCAAATTTTGTGATGTTCCTGAGTGTACTTTTAAAAGTAATGTTAAGATAAATTAGTACTACGTTACTTAGTTTTAAATTAGTTTTCATATACATTGCGCTTTATGTTGTCATTTATAGATACCTTTTTAACAATAACATAAGTGAACTCCCAGAAAACGTTTTCTTAGGACTCAGCAGTCTATCTCAGCTGTAAGTATATTGCCACAAATACACTTTCAAAATATAAAACAACTATGCGCATCACTACTCTGCAAATATTTGTGTGGCTTTGTTGCAAAGTGACTCAGACAACTAAGTTTAAAAAGTCGATACAGCAATTAACCCTTTTAGGTAAAAAATGAAAGTGCATTTGGACCTTAGCCTTCTAAGATTAATGCTACATCTCATTCCAGTCGTTAATTTTGGTTCTTTCAGTAAAACTTTTTATTTGATCTCAGCCAAGTCCTCTTTTTTTTTTAATAAAGCAGCACATAAAACAATCATATTGATTGCAACCGACACACATTTATTTTCAACTCATCGAAATGACAATATCTTGAACGAAATTGTAATTATATATACTACCTACATAAAATTGGTTCACAGTTCACAGAGTACCTCAATTTTACAACTGTCATGACATTGTAAACTCTACTAATTTCTTTTTTTCCATGTGAGAACACTTTTTTAAAATTCTTATTACGATATCGGTACAATGGTGAATTTTTTTTATCTAAGCTGGATCAAAAATGCGTGTTTCTGAAATGTATTTGGTCATTAACAGCCTTCATTATTTGGTAAGAATCGTTAACCTTAGTCTAAATAATTTTGATCTCTCATTAATTTTTTCGCTTTTTCATTGTTTTTGTTTTAGATTTTTCGCATTGTTTTTTTTCAAACTAGCAGGTCCACAGTCATCCATTTGTGTTTGAAATTGATCGCTCTGAGTCGTTCGCGGACTCCTATATATAGGACAATTAGGATTACTATTTATCTGTTCATATCTAAATAGAATCAAAAGAAAGCCTCGATCAGCCAATGCTGAGAACAAATCTGCAGTAACAGCTAAAAATCTATCGATTGCATTGTACTTGTTTAATTCAAATTTTGTGCTGTTCCTGAGTGTACTTTTAAAAGTAATGTTAAGATAAATTAGTACTACGTTATTAAGTATTAAATTAGTTCTCATATACATTGCGTTTTATGTTGTCATTTATAGGTACCTTTCTAACAATAACATAAGTCAACTCCCAGAAAAGGTTTTCTCAGGACTCACCAGTGTATCTCAGTTGTAAGTATTTTGCCACAAATACACTTTCAAAATATAAAACAACTATGCGCATCACTACTCTGCAAATATTTGTGTGGCTTTGTTGCAAAGTGACTCAGACAACTAAGTTTAAAAAGTCGATACAGCAATTAACCCTTTTAGGTAAAAAATGAAAGTGCATTTGGACCTTAGCCTTCTAAGATTAATGCTACATCTCATTCCAGTCGTTAATTTTGGTTCTTTCAGTAAAACTTTTTATTTGATCTCAGCCAAGTCCTCTTTTCTTTTAATAAAGCAGCACATAAAACAATCATATTGATTGCAACCGACACACATTTATTTTCAACTCATCGAAATGACAATATCTTGAACGAAATTGTAATTATATATACTACCTACATAAAATTGGTTCACAGTTCACAGAGTACCTCAATTTTACAACTATCATGACATTATAAACTCTACTAATCGCTTTTTCCATGTGAGAACACTTTTTTAAAATTCTTATTACGATATCGGTACAATGGTGAATTTTTTTTATCTAAGCTGGATCAAAAATGCGTGTTTCTGAAATGTATTTGGTCATTAACAGCCTTCATTATTTGGTAAGAATCGTTAACCTTAGTCTAAATAATTTTGATCTCTCATTAATTTTTTCGCTTTTTCATTGTTTTTGTTTTAGATTTTTCGCATTGTTTTTTTTCAAACTAGCAGGTCCACAGTCATCCATTTGTGTTTGAAATTGATCGCTCTGAGTAGTTCGCGGACTCCTATATATAGGACAATTAGAATTACTATTTATCTGTTCATATCTAAATAGAATCAAAAGAAAGCCTCGATCAGCCAATGCTGAGAACAAATCTGCAGTAACAGCTAAAAATCTATTGATTGCATTGTACTTGTTTAATTCAAATTTTGTGCTGTTCCTGAGTGTACTTTTAAAAGTAATGTTAAGATAAATTAATACTACGTTATTAAGTTTTAAATTAGTTCTCATATACATTGCGTTTTATGTTGTCATTTATAGATACCTTTCTAACAATAACATAAGTCAACTCCCAGAAAAGGTTTTCTCAGGACTCACCAGTCTAACTCAGTTGTAAGTATTTTGCCACAAATACACTTTCAAAATATGAAACAATTATGCGCATCACTACTCTGCAAATATTTGTGTGACTTTGTTGCAAAGTGACTCGAACAACTGAGTTTAAAAAGTCGATACAGCAATTAACCCTTTTAGGTAAGGAATGAAAGTGCATTTGGACCTTTGCCTTCTAAGATTAATACTACATCTTATTCCAGTCTTTAATTTTGGTTCTTTCAGTAAAACCTTTTATTTGATCTGAGCCAAGTCCTCTTTTTTTTAATAAAGGAGCACATAAAAACAATCATGTTGATTGCAACCGACACACATTTATTTTTAACTCATCGAAATGACAATATCTTGAACGAAATTGTAGTTATATATACTAGCTACATAATATTGGTTGACGGTTCACAGACTACCTCAATTTTACAACAATCATGACATTATAAACTCTACTAATTGCTATTTACATGTGAGAACACTTTTTTAAAATTCTTATTACGATCTCGGTACAATGGTGAATTTTTTTTATCTAAGCTCGATCAAAAATGCGTGTTTCTGAAATGAATTTGGTCATTAACAGCCATTATTATTCGGTGAGAATCGTTTACGTTAGTCTAAATAATTTTGATCTCTCATTAATTTTCTCGCTTTTTCAGTGTTTTTGTTTTAGATTTTTCGCATTGTTTTTTTCCAAACTAGCAGGTCCACAGTCATCCACTTGTGTTTGAAATTGATCGCTCTGAGTCGTTCGCGGACTCCTATAGGACAATTAGGATTACTATTTATCTGTTCATATCTAAATAGAATCAAAAGAAAGCCTCGATCAGCCAATGCTGAGAACAAATCTGCAGTAACAACTAAAGATCTATTGATTGCATTGTACTTGTTTAATTCAAATTTTGTGCTGTTCCTGAGTGTACTTTTAAAAGTAATGTTAAGATAAATTAGTACTACGTTACTTAGTTTTAAATTAGTTTTCATATACATTGCCTTTTATGTTGTCATTTATAGATACCTTTCCAACAATAACATAAGTCAACTCCCAGAAAAAGTTTTCTCAGGACTCACCAGTCTATCTCAGCTGTAAGTATTTTGCCACAAATACACTTTCAAAATATGAAACAATTATGCACATCACTACTCTGCAAATATTTGTGTGACTTTGTTGCAAAGTGACTCGAACAACTGAGTTTAAAAAGTCGATACAGCAATTAACCCTTTTAGGTAAAAAATGAAAGTGCATTTGGACCTTAGCCTTCTAAGATTAACACTACATCTCATTCCAGTCTTTTATTTTTGTTCTTTCTGTAAAACCTTTTATTTGATCTGAGCCAGGTCCTCCTTTTTTTTAAATAAAGGAGCACAAAAAACAATCATTTTGACTGCAACCGACGCACATTAATTTTCAAGCCAATAAAATGACAATATTTTGAACGAAATTGTAATTATAGATACTAGCTACATAAAATTGGTTGACGGTTCACAGACTGCCTCAATTTTAGAACTATCATGACATTATAAACTCTAGTAATTCCTATTTCCATGTGAGAACACTTTTTTAAAATTTTTATTATGATCACGGTGTAATGCGTGAACTTTCTTCTGATCATCAAAGCTCTATTAAAAAAGCATGTTTTTAAACTGCATTTGGTCATTTAAAGCCTTTATTATTCCGTGCGAAACGTTTACCTTAGTTTAAATAATTTTGGATCTCGCATTAACGTTTTCGCTTGTTTGTGTTTTGCTTAAGATTTTTCGTAATGTTTTCTTTCAAACTAGTAAGTCCACGGTCATCCATTTGTTTTTTAAATTGATCGCTCTGAGTCGTTTGCGGACTCCTATAGGACAATTGGTATTACAATTTACCTGCTCATATCTAAATAGAATCGAAAAAGGCCGTGATCAGCCAATGCTGAGGACAAATCTGCAGTAACAGCTAAGATTATATTGATTGCATTGTACCTGTTGAATTCAAATTTTGTACTGTTCCTGAGTGTACGTACTTGTGAAAGCAGTATTAATATACATTACTGCTACGTTACTAACTATTGGATTAGTTTCCACATACACTGCGTGTTATGTTTCCATTTCTAGAGTCCTTAATAACAATAACATAAATCAACTCCCAGAACAAGTTTTCTCAGGACTCGCTAGCCTATCTCACCTGTAAGTATATTACCACAAATACACTTTCAAAATATGACACAACTATGCGCATTTCAACTCCCCAAATATTTGTGTGACTTTGTTGCAAAGTGACGCACACAGCTTAATTAAATTAAATTTTAACAGCAATTATCCCTTTCAGGTCTAAAATCATAACGAGCCAGAGGTTCTTAGCAAGCAAAACAGCACTTTGGCACCCTGTGGGGATGGCAGTTAATTTGCCTGGTATCTCCTTGGGGGGCCCAGTTAGTTGTAGCATTCCAATGTAAATGAATAGGCCAATTCCGAGTTGATGCATGTCTTGGTATCGAAGTGAGTCTTGGTGCTCAACTATTGAAATGGAAATGAGTTTGATTTGCATAAGAATAGGCAACTCATTTCCATTTGAATGGTTGTGCACCAGGACTCGCTTTGAAACCGAGGCATGCAGCAACTCGGAAATGGGCTCTTCCTGAGGATTATCGAGTCTGGGTTTTGGTCGTGGGTCGAGGGTAGAATGTCGACGGTGGAGTAAATGATATTATCATTCGGTGTATATTGTCCTTCCTTTTCATTGGCCAAAGAGCCCACCACGTGACCTGCAAATAACTGCCTCCAAATAGGTGTTATGCTGCAAATAATATTCTGCTCATGCGCAATTGAAATCACGCTCTTGTGAGAAAATGGCAGATCGGTTCCCCGAGCTGTTAGAGATTGATTCGACATCTTTAGTTGATCGAAAGAACAGTGAGAATGCTAAGAAAGGAGACTAAAGTTGCACTCAACGTATTTCGAGAGTATCTCGAGGAAAGAAAGGTAGACGAAGAGGCACTCGTGTCGTCAATGCGAAGGACAAGTTGGCGAATGCATATGTAGTGATCATAAAGAGATTTTATGCTGAAGCCAGAAAAAAGAATGGCGAGCTTTACAACAAAGCTTCACTTGTCGGGAAACGCTTTGAAAACTTTGAATTCTTCAGCTTTGTTGATACCCAGTGTTATTGAACCTTTGACTGTAAGTACAATTTGAAATCTACAAATATAATTATGCTGAGAAGGAAGCCAATTGATTGGTGCCATTACTCGACTCTGCAAGGCAGTGCGAGCTTACGGCTTCGCGGAAACAAAAACAAAAAAACAAACGCGGTGAGCGAATGCTCGCCACTGACAAATCATGATATTTTGCTCAACCTCGTCCAATAAATGTTAATTGCTTGCGAATTTTATAGACAATTTTCATGTCGGAACCTCGTAATGCTCATTTTTTTTTTTTTAGTTTGTTGACAAAAGTCGCGACAAACAAAGAAATAAGAAGTATTTCTTGGTAGTTATTAGACCGGGAACCGTTGTTTTGAAATCTCACTGTTGAAAATGGCGCTAGAATTTCGAGCTTCGTCCAAACTGCGTTACTTTTGGTTGGGTATGAACGTTAATTTGAAGGTAAAACAACTAGCGGGCCAATGAACGTTTTATTATAATTTAAAGAAAGATTTGGTCGCTGTACTCACTAACATGACACGGAAAATCCCTTGCATTCCATGTTTTGTCGGCTTAGAAGCTTCTGAATTTCTGTGTTTCTTTCAATATTATTTAAAGTTCAGATCTAGACTTGCGAAGAAACCTGTGTTATCACATCAGAAGATGACGTTTTTCAGACCTGCGGCTATGAGTTTCCGTAGACAAAATCACACCTTGTGGTGTACAACAAATGGTGTTGTGATGCGATAACAAAAAATATGTCTTCTTAACCGCGAGGCACAGATGGAGATATTTCTGTACATCGCTTGCCTGGCTTTCAGTGATCACCGTTTTGATGGAAATAAGATTTTTTAAGGGCCCTTCGTAAGGTCTACATAATGGATGTAAAAGGTAAGGTAAAGTCTGCTTACGAGCCAGATGGTCCATTTGGCCGGAGCTTATCCCGGTTTCTGTAGCATGAAGCGACTAGGAGTATTTTTACTCCCCTCTGGATCGGATGCCAGTCCATCGCAGGGTTACCCCCAGCATTAAATTCGTCAGTAACCATTTATACACCTGGGTTGAGAGAGGCAGCGACCGAGCTGAACCAGAAACGATCTTCAACATTGCTTAAATCTGCAATTCAAAATATTGTTTATGTTGCATATCCCAGGAGCACTCTGGCACATTTTTAATGCCAGGACTCCGACCGAGCTGAACCAGAGAGGATGTTCAACATTGCTTAAATCTGCAACTCAAAATATTGGCTGTGTTGTATATCCCAGGAGTGCTCAGACACATTTCAATGCTAGGACCCCTACCTGACTGAACCACAAAGGATATACAACATTGTTTACATCTATGACTCTCAAAATATTGTTTATGTTGTATATCCGAGGAGCACTCAGGCATATTTGAATGCCAGAACTCCTACCTGGCTGAACCAGAAGGGATATGCAACATTTGCAAGACAATGTGACAGGCAAGTGAGGGAAGCAGCAAGGATTTACAGGCCTACACAACTCCTTAACGGTTGAGAGTTTTGTACCGTATTTTCGGTCTTTGACCTTTTAAAGCTTCACTCTTACGAGCATGTCTTTTAGGGATTTTCCTCTTTTAAAATATATGACTGGTGGATCTTTGAAAATTTGCCGTAGAGTTGGCTGGTTTTGTATTAAGTGACAATTTTTTAGTAAAACATGTTTTAGGTTTGGCACTGCTGGGTGATACTGTGTCACAAAGGGCAAGATATCTTTTGGGCTATCATTGCTTTGCTTCAGCGCTGATTCCCTTTCTGTGAATTTGATGTCTGATAGGATTGTCTCAATCAGACGTTTCGGATAGCCTCTAGATATAGAACGGACACGTGATTTGAATTTGTAAATGTTCTCTTCAAAAGTTGTTCTTGAAGAGTTAGTGCGCCGAAGTCATAGGGCTTCGCCCTTCGCGAATTATTTTTTGACGCCTGGTGGGTAGCAGGAGGAAAAATGAGTTTATTGAAAGGTTTTCAGTCGGCTTGAAGTGTGTTCTTATATCCAGAATGGATTCATTTGCGTTTGCGTTTGCCCTTTGTATACAAAGTGTCTAGAAATGTGGTGTCAGTGATTGAGATCTCAGCCGTAAATCTGATGGTTGGGTGGTGTGAGTTTACTTAGCCGATTAACTTGTTTATATCCGGTTTCCTGACATCCCTCAACGAAAAAATGTCGCCAATTCATTGACTTTATGACGCTTTTGCTAAAAATCTGACTCAATATCGGCCATAAAGATATTTGCAAAGGCAACGGCCATTTTAGTACACATGGCGGTACCGGGAATTTGTATATAGTTTTTTTTCCGTTGAACTGGAGAGAATTCTCTGTGATTATAAGTCTTGACATTTCTTTGATATAGCTTATGGGGATTGGAGGGTTATTTTTGTAAAAGTTTGCGTATGCTTTGCATACTGTAGTGATTCCCTCTTCTTGTGGTATTTTTGTATATAGACTTGTGACGTTCATCGATACAAGGAAAGTTCGTTTTCCTATTTTCGTCTCTTCAATGAAATTGATGAAATCTGTAGAGTCTTTAAGACAAGACGCTTGTGATGTGGAAATCGGCCGCTGACCCTTCGTCGATCCTTATTGCAGTGCGAAGTTTACTTCAAGACAGAGGAAGTGATCGCAGTAAGGTACAACCACTATGGGGTTACCTCCTTGCCCTGCTTTTGAAGGATCTCCTCGTCAAGGACAAAAATAGAAACGAATTGGTCTTTACTGTAAATGCTATGCAAATTTTGTGGCTTGACAATAGTGACACTGCCGACAAGTTCGTTTTCTCAGAGGCCTACCGGGGTAACAGAAACACACCGTATACCATTGTACACCGTGTAAATTATATTGACGAGATCATCAATAAAATTGAACGATTGCTGAAAGGTGGCGCTGATAGTGACATTAACTCTGACGAGGAACTAGTTGACATTGAAGAAGTTTCGGATGAGGACTGGTGTGTCTGTCAATACTAGATCGGGGCGTTCAGCGACGCGCCTAACGCTGTTTTTAGTTATAATCTCACAAGTTGACGGTACCCGGTACAGGGTCAAAAAGGTGAGACGGCATTTTTTGGCAGTAATTATGAACTCTTAACTTGGAA
>NW_027179795.1:923034-925534 GCF_036669935.1 Montipora foliosa
TAACCGTTGTGAAAAGGCTGAATTTCACGATGGCATTGAGGCTGTTCTTCAAAATTCATTTCAATTATAACTAATGTCTTCTACAAGGTGATTTTCAACCGAGAAATACGACTAAGGAATGCGATAAAAGGCAAAACCGTACGGTTTACCAGCGTTTGTTTACACTTTACACTCCGTCACCATCACGCAATACTGTAAAGTTGCATAATACGTTTATTGGAATATGCTGAGATTCGCCGATCCTTTGGTGGGAACTCGTTCAACACTTATCCCGAACTGTTGTCGTTACTGTTTGGGGACAATTAATTTGGCGAAACATTTTGGACAAGGCGGAACGTTTCTTTGCTCGCCGGGTGGAATCTGCGAAAAGAAGTTGAAGATTTTCCACCTTACTCGCATCATTTCGGTCTCCCGTTCATCTATGCAGCCTCCCTTAATGAACACTAACTCATGCTTGCCTGTGCAGAATATCGGAGTGTCAGTGTCAAAGACAATGTCTTTAGCGTAGTGGCACTTCGGTGCTGGCAAATGAACTGTCTGCCCCTCCAACAGAAGAAGCATATCGTGCCAAGGCAAGACCTGTGGACTCCAGCGAAAGTCATTAAGAAAAATAACCTCGGCAGATTCAGCGCCAACCCAAGCAAAATTGCTAGTAGCGGGATTACTAAATGTATTGTAGATGACAGTCAACGGGTTTAGTAAAAAGGTATTGCCACAATTGGCACTACCATAGATTAGAATATTTCGGTACTTGCCGCGTCCTTTCTCAAGTAGCTCACGCACAGCACTCTGAAAACTTCCACCTCTTAAATTATTGCGTGCGAGAGTATCCTCTGCAACTTCCAACCACTCTCCATTGCAGTTAGCGATACATGGACCTTCTAGAGCTTTTTGTAGTATGTCCATCCTTGTCATTTGTTTCCTTTTTAATTTTTCCTCTGCTTCCTCCATTTCCCATCCTACTTGTATGGCCTCGTCAACAACTTTACTTCCTCTGTTAGCGATGAATTGCGCTAAATCTTCCTTTCCCTCTTTCATCTGTCGAGAGGCTAGAGCAAGAAGCTCTAGCCTGGACTTTATTCCTTTTGCTACGACTAGCTTTGATACATCGAAAATACTGAGTCGAGGTGCCTTCCGTTTTCTGGTTTTCTTTGCTTTTTTCCTCGTTCCACCGCGTTCCGTTGTTGTCAGACTGGCCTCTTGTGTTCGAGGTGGGGCGCTGTTGACCAAATCTGGATGATTCATAGACTGAACATACTCGCGATCTTCTTTTGTTGTGTATCTCCAGGCGCTATAATAATTGGAGTGAACAGACGAAAAATTCACTTGAATGGAATGGTTGTCATCGAGATAATTTCGCACACGCAACCATCGGCGTGGATGCGACAGCTTTAATGCCATGTGGTAATGCGTCCCCTCTGAAGAATGCTGCTCTTAACTACAAACCCACTGCACAATATCAGCTAACCCGCTCCTTGTCTCATTGAATGCTTCCACCACCGCTCTAGCAAAACAATCTCTCGTTTGAAAATTTTCAAGATTGGCTTGACTGTAAGTAATTAAATACACGCTACGCACTTCGCGATGCAAAAGCCTCTCTCGCGATCCCACATGGAGGTCTTCTGAACATCCATTATCCTGCAAGTGTTCACTTCCCTGTTCACTTTCCTCCTCTGACATGTCTTCAATACTCTCCTCATAACAGTTAAAATCTCCTTCAGAAGTTGCCATTATAAATTTACTAGCGTTATAATCCTCTTCGCACTTTTACACAACAACAGCAACAACACATAATACCCACGCGTTGCCCTAACAATAACTTTCTAAGTCTCCCTTTCATCTTCTGCGCATGCTCAAAGAAATTCCCGCCACTTCAGACAATCTTAGACAAAAACCTTGAAACACTTTGAACATTCTCGCACTGTTTTCGTCCCCCTCCCTTTTTCAATGTTGGTGTAGCCAGTCAAAGAGGAAAATGTCGTCTCAACACTGTCAAGGGGAAAGGGGTGTTTCAAGGATTTTTGGCGAGGATTGTAGATCTAAAAACGTAATATTACAAATATTAAACTAAATACTACTATAGTTATTTACAGAATACTAAAATATATATATATTCAGTTAAGATTATTCATAAGTAGTATAAATAATCCATCAAAATGAGTTCTTGTGAATAAAGTTCAACTAAGAAAATATTATCTATTTATGTCTCTTCCTAAATAATATAAATATTATATTAATAATCTATTTAAAACGAGTCCTTGTAAATGTCCTTTTAACAGTTTGTTTTTATGTTCTTGTAGTAAAATTATAATGTTCAATCAATCCTGCCCGGTTATTGAGCTATAATCTTATTTCTGGCTCATCACTTTAAAGCATCTTGCAATGTTCAAGGAACTTGAAAGTATTGACTTTTGCATCTTCATAGGACACTCTCTTGCTCTTTTCTCTCCGAACAGTTCCTTCATCTTGTTTCGTACTTCAGGGGAGTATCCTCCCAACA
>NW_027179795.1:930534-943034 GCF_036669935.1 Montipora foliosa
ATTACCACTTAATAGTGACCGTCAATGTAACGTCTTGCCTCTACTACCTTTCGCGTTTGGTGTCAAAGACTTGTTCTGATCAGAGATACCCATCACTTCCCCTTCACACATTTTCTGCATCACTTCAAATGCTGCATCGCCAAGTATCAAGGCCGGAGGTAGAAGAAGGGAACCCACTTTCTTGCCAATTTTTGGGAGATATTCCTGGTTCTTGATTTGATTCCATAGACCAGTACACTGAAAAATGATTGAGTCATGCGAATTGCCGAGATAGCCGCATCTGGCCAAACAAATCTATTCTTGGAATCAACCATACACATTAACACCACGAAAAAAAAAAAAAATTAAACTTATGGTATTCTTTACATGACTTCAGTCTACCAGGGGGACACTTAATTGGTACATGACACAGATCGACAGCTGACCAACAGCAAGGGAATTGTTACGCCTCCTCCATATCTAGGATTTTGCTTCTAAATTCTTCTTCTGATTTCGGCATGTGTTTTTTAACGGTATCTTCCCACAAACACTCCACGATTGCGGTTGTCACCACATTGACAATGTATCCGACTGTCCGCTCTTCGATTCCTGACATCTCTGCTTTAGTGAAATAGCCTAGTGCCTCTTGCAAATCGATACAAAAAAATTGCTAATCGAGCTTCCGGGGAGATAGGCTCTTCAGTGATGGTGCCTTTTTCAATTGCGTTACGAATGCGACCCAGTAGAAACATAAATGTAGATCTAGATACCCTGAAAGCCTCTTTAAACCGTTTCTCGCTGTAAGTACACCTTACGTTGGTAAACCAACCAACATTAGGGACCTTAAGATCTACGACGTCGACGTCGTCGAAAACGTCACCTCAAAATAGAACTTTGCTCTAGTAAAAGTCTTTCGCGATTATTCCATCTCGTTCACGTCGTTCAATGTGGGCGAAGTATCCTAAAAATAAATTGGTACGAGCGGTTTCAGACTGAAAATAGAGAATGAAAGATTCTCTGTTGAATGCTCACGTTGTCGTCAAAACCTAAAATTTAGTGATTTCACGTCGTCGTCATGCAGAGAACCGCAAAAATATGAACTAAAATCCGTGCTGCACGTGCAGCACGATTATTTATGCTCTTTTAACCAATGATATCATTGTTTTGTGGCGTTTTCGTCGACGTCGTCGTCGTGGATCTTAAGCTCTCTATTGCGTCGGAAACGGCGGCAAGACCGCCTCAACTAGACGGCTGCTAACAAGAGCACGGTCAAGCATGCCACTCGGAGCAATAGCTGTCGTCTCTGATACACTGTTCTCAGAGCTGTATGTAATGCGAGTCTTCTCTTTCTATTTTTCGCAATTAATTGCCAAAATAAGGCCTGATGAGCTGTGTATTTCGGCATTGCACTAACAACTCGTAGCAGTGAATAGCATGGGGACACGTGCTTATTCTCGTGTTTTAATGACGCAGGACTGAATTAAGTCGACTCTTTGTCGCATCTATTTTTAATTTATTCGACGAGACTTGGATTCGACGTTTGCCCTAGGCCTTAGTCAAACAAATTAACTTGAATGTCAAAATCGTTCCCGCGAATATGGTAGAACTAAAGCTTTTCATCACACTATCAATGTCCTCGCATAGGACTCTTGTTGATTTCGGCTTGGAAGAGTTAGGATGAAGTAAAGGCAGTTCAAACTCGAACTCAACGAACAAGTTGATCTTGTCAGTTTAACATTACACTTTTAAACTTTCACCGTTGTGTCAGTTGTGTTTTCTATAATATCGTTGGTTAATTAGTTGAATTTACCCGCTTGTAACGAACATTTAATCTATAAAGTAGAATTTAACTGTTTTACTCACTATGACTGGAGATGATGCTTGAAACAAAGAAACATGTTTCTTTGATTCAAAAGTGTGGTTTTGTTATTTTTTTATTTATCTACTTATTTATTTATTTATTTTTACAATTTTTGCAAACACTAGTTACAAAGACGCGTTAACTACAAACAATATGGTACATACACTACGGACTACAAATTTATACATTATTTATAATATAGCACGGTTTAATAAGTTAAATAAGTTAAATATAATTTTGATAACTGACCATGCATTGTTTACTAAGAGAACATTACAGATTACATACAATACCTAGTTATTTACGTACACAGTTTCAAACAAATACACTATTTTGTCTTGAAAGTAAAAGATGTTTACTGCAACATGAAGTCTTTCCACTTCGAGTTGAAGCCATTGAGGTTATTTTCGGGTGTGGCGATAGATTTTTCTAGGTTTATTTTTCTTTTACGGAAGCGACAAAGTCGACAAATTGGTATTTTTCTCATTTTTGGCACAAATCAATAGGAAGTACTTGCCGATAAGGATAAGGTTGTTGAGGGTTTCAAACGAAGATGAGCCTTTTAAGACACCATAAATTATTTCAAGTTCACTAAGGGTCGTCATGACATTTTTCTTGCATAGTGCTCGGTACCATTTGGTAAACGTAACTCGTTCCAGAGCGATACTGCCATTGTGCAGTGCGCAAATAGGTGAGAAATAGATTGCTTAGTGTCAGAGCAAAATGGGCAGGAGACGAATCAATCTTTTTTCATTTTATGAAGCAGACCATTGGGTACTGAGAATATTGTGTATCATCTTATATTGGAAAACGGACAATTTATCTCCCTTTGTGAAAGGGAGTGAGTACACCTTGCAGCATTGCGATGGATTAAAACCACAGTTGATCAGTTTTTTGTCTGCTGTATACGGGACAAGATTTGTGCGATTGATTCACAATTGCTTTTTTAAGTAATTATAAAAAAGCTAAGAATCACTTTAAAAAAAATTATAAAGAACCAAAACGTTTTCGACCGCACGGTCATTGTCAGTGGCGTACATGGTGCAACTCTGTTTTGTTCGATTAAGTTATTCCCAAGGGGCACAGTTTCGCAAGCAATTAGAAGGCCCTCCATTATTTTCATCCTGAAGGTGGTTTTCTCGGTGTACGCTATGTTCCATGTGTATGCGTGGCTTGGATGTTTTGCAAGGTGACGGGCTGGCTCGGAGTTATGAGACTTGTTCTCGTGTTCTGCCTTTCGCACTGCGCAGTTTCTTCTTCTTTTTTTTTTTTTTTTTTTCTCCAATGTAGGTTTCGCCACATGTGCAATCGGAACGATAGATGACATTTGATTTGCGCTAGTTTGTATCTTTTAGATTGAGTAAACGTTTGATTTTCCGTGTTTGCCACAAGATGATAAACATAAATCGCCCATCCGTAAAAGTAATATTCAGTTTGTTAAAACTCTTGCCGAGTCTCTCGTCGTCGAACGAGTAGGGTAACTTGATATATATTTTCCTTATCTTATCAAACATATATTCTGGGATTAAACTCTCTTCCTCGTCTGTTTGGTCGCGGAAACGGTTGATTGTGGCTTCAATGAAGGGCTTAGGATAACCTGCTTTGAGATATTTTTCAGTGATTTATTTTATGTCGGACTCAAGATTGGTTGATATCCGGTTCGCTCTGTGTAGCGCGCCCATGATGCTGTTTCTTTTCCAATTAGTTGGTACTTGGGACAGCCAGTGGGTTGGGACATTGCCTGGTTTGCGATATACAGGCGGTGGAAAGTTTGGTCTTGATAATTAAAAGCAGTGTCCAGGAAATGATTGAGCTTTTCCTGGACTGTGAACTTGATGTCAAGCAGTCGGACCGGGTTCGTTTTCTACTTTCTTAGAGAAGCAGTTGTCTATATATTTGCATACGACTCATGGAAGGGAAGATTGTATGGGCGGACTACGTCTTCCACAAATTTAGCCATTAAGATCTTTGCAAGCACTGGCGACAGGGGGTTTCCCATTCCGCACCCATCAATTTGTTTGTATAGGCGGTTGTTGATAGACTGCGAGCAGTCCCTTCGTAAATCAGTCGAGCGGCCCGCTTTGCTGAGGCAGTCTTTTTTTGTCACGCAAACAAATAAAATGACTGAGAGGCTTGAGAAGAGAAGTGTAATAAGGAACTTCACCGTTGCAGTAACCGACGCGTTCTCAATGACCAAATCTGTTAAAATAATTAGTGAAAGTGATATGACAGATGGTTCCTCCTTTTTTATTGCTATTAGGGACTTTAAGATAGTGGACAACGGTAGGCTGGAACGGTTGGATGCGTATACCGGAGACTTTGGACGAGTACGGTAGAAAGGCGCGAAAGTGCCCCTGTGATCAAAAGAACCACTTCCTTTTTTCCTTCAGATTTTGAAAGTCTGTTTGCTTAACACCTGACTGGCAAAATTTTGAGCTTTGATTTTTATCCAAAGGCCGTTTACTTTGAGTGTAAGTTTTGGATTTCACGGTCCGCCATTACTCACGTTCAAAACTGACCGATTGGACCTCAGACGGTTGGATCCAGAAAAAAGTGAGGTCAGAGGCTCACTAGCTTAAAATTTCAGCGTGTGAACGCAGCTTATTACATATGCAAAGCGTGAGTTTAAAAGTCTGAAAGCCCAAAACCCCCGTGCTGCATATTAATTCTGTGGCGTACACACGTATTGCATTCTTAAACTAGTGAGCCTTTGACGTCATTTTCTCCTCGATCCAGCTCTCTCAAGAACATAATGTTAGTAATGGCGGACCATTAAATAGGAAAATTACAGTTAAAATAAAGAGGTGTCTTTTTGAAATCAAGGCTTAAAACGAGGGTCACTTAGTGTTTTGTTAACATAGTTTTGAAATCCAAAGAAAAATATGAATTGATTTTTTGGTCACATGGGCACTTTAAGATTCGGCCAACACGACCGTAGGACGGTGGAATAAACACGTCTTTTGAAGAGGCGAGAAATTCTCTTGTAATTTGTTTTGCAGAAGGTTCAATTAGCGAGGAGGAATTTCTTATTTTATACCATGAATACGAATCAGTGAATCCTCTTTATCCTTACTGGGAATTTGAACCATTTTGTTTAGATTCCTTGGATTCTAGCGAGTGTAAATCCGCTAAGGGGAATTGGTTCATAAACAAAAAATGCGGCTACAATTATCTCTTTTACCTTTCTTTTCTGCTTTCCTCCTGTGTCATGGTGGATTATGGATAACGCTACATTGAGAACAAGCAAATTTTGGTTTGAGCCGCGATGTGGCCGAGTGATGTCTTCGAATGAACTCAGAATTTTCGCTAGATTTTTTCATTTCAGCGATGGATAAATCAAGACAAACACAACCAAATGCACATTTAACCCATTGGGTGATCAGTTTTCAATGCATAATAAAGGAAAAGACTAAAATAGTGCGAATAAGTATGGATGAATTCCTACCGTTTTCACCGTAGATTCCACGACGAGAAACCTGGCGAAAACATACCGTCCTAGAAGCATGACGGTCAAATGTCACGGGGATTTTGCGTGACATGACACTCATCTAACCGTCCCAGTCTACCGTCGTGTACTATCTTAAAGTCCCTAACGTAAATAAACACCCAAAAGAACTTCAGTAACGGCGTGGGAATATTTATAAATGTGCATGTCAAATTAAATTAACTATTCGGAAAGGAAACCGCTGAAAAACTACTATATTTACTTTGAATTTAATGAGCGACACTCCAAAGAAGCCCGGTAAAACGAGCGGTAGAAAAGCTAAGCATAGAGAGGCCTCAGCTTTTTCCCAGATTTTCAGAATAAATGTTAAATTGAGTGTTTGTGTTTTGGCAAGTTTCGACGGTGTGATGTTCATCTACAACTATCAAGGACAAATTCTTGTTTAGAACGGTCGACTCGTCAAACATGAGGTCTGAAGTCAGAATTCAGAGCTTGCTCTACAGAAATAATGATTCAATACTTGTTTGAAGCCACTTCTCCAACGCATCTACCCATAGATATCTGGTCTTCGGTGCGGCTGCAACGAGGCACGATTACAACGATCGGATGGCGTTTGATTTCGGTCACCCGCAGACAAAGCTCTCACAAATAATGGTCTTTCCGAAACCAGTTGGTAACACAGCCACAACATACTTGCCCGATAGGAGAGCTTCGACCGCAATTTTCTGCACTTCTTTGTGTTCAATGCTTCCCATTTGAAGGGATAAATCTTCCTCAAAAGCCATATCGTGCTTATAATCGAATCACAATCTGACAAGAAGTAATGAACTCGTCAAAAAATTCTGACAGCGGTGCATTGTCAACGGACCAATTCGAATTTCCCGTTGCACCAGCAACGGGTGCATTCCCTTACGAAACTTCTCTTCCCAAGCTTCCCTCGGTCATTTTACTCATTTGCGTGACAAAACATGACTGCCTCAGAAAAGCAGGCCGCTCGACTGATTCATGAAGGGACTGCTCGCAGTCTACGTTGTTGAAGGTGAACACAGTATTTTTAGTTACGTTGCAGAGAAGTCGTTTAAAGAGGGGTTTAGGACCAAGTTTACGCAGCTTGTTTCTTGTGTGGATTTCTTCAACTATGTGGTTGATTGCCTCACCCAAAGGGACCTCTGTAAGAAGAGAGGAGACATCAAATGTCATTTATCGTGACGAATGCACATGTGGCGAAGCCTACATTAGGGAAACGAAAAGAAGCTTCGCAGCGCGAAAAGCAGAACACGAGAACAAGTCTCATAACTCCGAGCCAGCCTGTCACCTCGCAAAACATCCAACCCACGTATACACATGGAACATTGCATGCACCGAGAAACCCACCTTTTGGAGGAAAATATAATGGAGGGCCTTCTAATTGCTTGCGAGAAACCAACCCTAAACAAACAAGTACGTTCGTTTATTGCGAAACTGTTCCCTTTGGAATACCAATCGAACAAAACCAGGTTTTAGTTGTATGTAAATTTCCACCATGTACGCCACTGGTGGTGACCGTACGGTCGAAAACGTTTCGGTGCTTTAAAAAAATAATAATAATAAGTAACTTTTAGCCTTTTTTATAATCAATTTACATATATTTTTTAAAATGTTATACTCTCGACGTTCACTGCAAAGGAAGACATTCCCTCGGTTTGCAAGCGTAACAGTTTTTTTTCCAGGTACGAGGTATTGCAGAAATTACCCGTAATATTCTAGAAAGTTGCAATTTACTTTGAATTTTTTTGGAAGGAATGAAGTGAAAGAAAGTATTTTTTTGTTCGTTAAATAGACTGGATACATTTTGAACCCCGCTTTGATTCCAATTTCTGTAGAAAACCGACCGTTTGTTTATTTTTATGTGCCGGTTGTTCCAAATAATTTGAATAGCTACTTCGCTTTTCGTCTCGGGTACGGTGTGGATTAAAGGGCCTGTGGCACTCTATTGCGCATGTGCGGCTGTTTGATTTTTGACCCGACGGTTCTTTTTTCAAAGCCAGTATCAATTACGGAAATCCTGTTTAATCGACACAGTGAGACGTGCCAAAGTTGTAATAACATTTCTAAACTTCAGTTTGGTAATATACGAAGGACTTTGACGGCATATTGTGTTAGTTTTTGGGATCTGTGTAGATAAAATTCATGTCCACGAAAGCCGGATCAGGCGAAGGGGCTCGGGTCGAAAGGTTCTTACACCTCGTAGCCGCCTTGAATCCAAATAAAGAAGAAGACAAGGAATAGGAGATGGGAGGAGGCACATCGAAAGCTTTATATAGCGAAAGATGTCCATGAAAGCTGGAAAAAAATTAAGTGTATGTGCGTCGATTCCACTGACACGGCCTTCGCACAACATCTTTTGTCCTTGGAGGTGAGACGAAGAATGGGGTTAGTATTTACACTGATTAGTGGTTTCCCTTTAGCACTGTGATTCTTTGTCGTCAGCTTCGTGTGCGTTTTATTTTGCTATTCGTGTTTTTTATCCGTCAGTTCAGTTGCCATATTATGGAATAATGGCTTCCAGTGTAGGGACGCACAAAGAGGAGCAATTGGCTTCAGCTTTGAAGCGTCTCGATTTAGCTGTTGAAGCCCACGGTAGATGAGAATTTTTGTTTGGTAAAAAATATTAAAGAAGGGCCGAACTTTTTTTTTTGTGCTATTTTTTTCCCATTAGAGTAGGGTCAAGCATGATAGATCTGCTCAGTTTATTTCGCATCATTTGAAAGCCAATTTACCGGTACATTCATTTGCCAGTCATTTAGCTACCTTTCGGCACAGAGTACAGGTAACATTTTTGATCAAGTATTTTGAAATACACTATGCAACTAATACTCTATCAAGCAATTGAATACACTATGCAAGATGTATCATGTTGATGATAAATTTTACAAATAATAATAATAATAATTAAATAATAATAATAATAATAATAAACAGTAAGTTGTGTTCATTTCTAGTCACCACCTGGTAAAACTATTTGTGTAAGCATGGATCACTTTTGGCATACTGGTCCTTTGGAATGTGCAAACAGTATGTCTCTGATGTACACATGTCAATGAGAATTCCCTTCACGCAAGTTTTATACATAATTATCAACAATGATGACCACAGCAGTGTGATGATAGTTATTAATACTGTAAAATAATGAAGAAATATGTTGTCATGAATTATGGGTATGTTCATTGTTGAAAACTTTAAAGCACACTGCAGGTTGACTCTAGTAGTTCAGTAACTCATGGGTTGTTGTTTAGTCGATGTTTGCAATTGGTACCAACTGGCACAACTGCTTGGCTTACAAAAGGAATTATGGCATAGAGGGTTACCTCAAATGAATAATCACAGACCCTTGGCAGTCAATCACTGTCCAGGCCTAGGTTCATCGGCTGAATGTAACAGTAGTGAAATATTGTAACTAGTGATTACTGTTGATAGCAATTATTAATAATTTTCCTGTCTTTTCATATTTGCTGGTCCATAACCTTTTTTCTAGGGAACAAGTTCACAGAGCAAGGAAAAAGTTGACTACCCTTGATTGGAATTACTGGTATCATAATGGCTTTTCATTTTCCACCACTGAGGATCATGCTGACACGATCATTGCAAGAAAATACAACCGGAGAACAAAATCTTGGGACGTGAGGATGTTAAAGGTGTCCAAAGATTGTGGATATATTTGGATGCTGGTGGAAAAAAAATTTAAACTTTGCATTGATGAGGACGACTATTTAATCACTCGTGAAGTCTGGCTGGAACCTGACAATCCCAGAATCATTTCTCCAACAATGGTTGAAAGTGAACCTCTTCCAGCTCATGAGCTCCTGGCAAGATGCGGAGACAGATTTTCACAAATAAGCAGCTCATAGAGATTTAAATGCAAACTTTTCAGCTACTGTAAAACTAGGAAAAACATAAATGCCCTCACAATAACGTGTTGCAGTGATGAGATTACTAACAGTCGTATGTCAATGGAATGGCTCAAGTCAAGCTAATAAGCCTTGCCTTTTTGCTTCAGTTTTGGTAGTAACTTGAAGTAATAATTAGAAAAACTGTTTTTCTCTCCAAGTTTTGTGGGGTCATTGTGACATGTAGCACTTAAGCCAGAGTTGAAACCAGGACAAGATAGACAGTGTATGACTTGACAGTTTTTAACCCAAGATAAGGGCTGCCCATACATTACACATTGTAGCTTCGAAATCGTTGTTGGAGTTTTGTCTCATGGTAATATATTGTATAACTTTAGAATTTTGTCTCCTGATGTGATTTCTTATTGTGTGGTTTTGTACATGGCAATTTTATTGCATAGCTTTTGCAAACTGAAATAAATTAAACTACAGTAAAAAAAAAAAAACAATGTAAGTACAAAAAATGGAAATTCCAATTCAGTGCTGTGATATTGTGAAATTGACAGTTATTGTAAAACGTGGTGTTGAGAGTGACATGTGAATACAGATGACAGACAAGCAAAATCAAATTTTATTATTGTTCATATACATGTCTGCATCAAATTATTTGAAGATGTGAAAGCATTAATTATTATTCTGAGAAAATTTCCATTCTTGCAAAAGTTTAAGTCAGTCTAAACCAGAAGAAATCTAAATTGCCTTTAAAAATAGTTTTTATCCTAAACCAAAGTTTCACAACTAGGCAACTAAAACAAGTCAGTTATTGGGGGTGATGGTATGCTGAAAATAATTATTAAAAGAGGGGATCCTGAGATTTCCTGATATTTTTATGTGGGAGTGGAGGTTCCCTTTACTGAAAAACCACACACTGTCAGCGGTTTTGTCTGCTATTACTTCCTAACATTTAGACAGTTCGGAAACCCATCTAAACACCTGTTGCTTAGGGGATAGTGTCTTCTAGTACAAAGTACATGCACACAGCAGAGGGAACAACTTTCCTCTTCCTTCTTCCAAGGGCAGTCACCTTGTGTATCTAGGATGTATAAATATTGTGTTCAAACAGAGTTTTCAAAATTGCCTTGTTTGTGAAATACAGTTGCATCCCCACATCCTTTGTTTTTGATGTCCTGGCTCATACACCTGTAGTACGGCAGTTACCTTATTTGCCCAATTCAGTAACTGGCTTTTGGTCAATAGATCTAGACCAGTTTCATAAATGGCGACCACCTCTACAGTATTTTTAATATGTTAATTACACCAACTTCCCTCATTTTTAATATTCTTTTGAAAGTTGCTTGTCATAGCAAGACTAGAAAGGCTCGTTAGCTAAAACAGAAGAACATTTTATTTGGAAGGCATGAAATAGATCAATACAAATGTAGGTTGTCCACTTGACTATGGTACATCCGCAAGGCAGGTGCTGGCATCTTCATGGTCAGAGGCATTTTCATCTTGTTCCATAAGAAGGCAATCATCATAATCCATGCTTCCCACTCCCTTCTGTAGTGCCTTTATGGCCAGTTTCCATACCATATTTATCAACTCCTAGGGAAAGAGACTATTTATTAATGTGGTACATTGCAATTCCGTGAAGAAGTCCTGCCCTCAAAAATTATTGATTTTATGATGTACATACATAGAAGAGAACTCCCCACAAAGACTTCCATAAATTTTTGACTAGTGATTTGTCTAAATTTAAGCAATTGACACATAATTGCAATGAAAGATTAGTGTACCACCTACACTTGCAAGCAGATATTTCGGAACGGCTTCCATGGAGGTGCATCATCGGTAGAACACCAGCGCTTAACCCAACATAATTTTAAAGCTAAATTAGCAAAAACTGTAAAGTCAGTCATGTTTAGACTTTCCTCCCCTTTACGTTTTACGATGGTAGATGTTTTTTGTATTTACAGATAAAAATGAAAATTATTCCATTAACATCTTCTGTAAAGGAAGCAGGAGTATCGAGAGCACTGCAAACAAAATGTTAGCTTCGAAAGCCCAAGTGTTTTTGACTATGTTAATTTTTATGTAAATGAACGTCTCTTGATGACCAGATGTTAATTATTTTCTTAAAGGGTACAAGTTTGTCATACAAGTTTTTTTCGTTGCAGGGCATATATTGGTTCTTCGGAAGTGTGGTTGCATTCTTAATAAATAATTGTGTCAATTTATTTATTTTTAAATATATCTGTATATGTATCCATTAATGGTTCAATCCGGAAATATTTTAAAACTGCACTGCTATGAACTCAATACGCTCTCTCTTATTTACACAAGAGGTGGAAAGAGTAACAAATTATTTACCATTAGGTTAACTACTTTACTCATTAAAAAAAAAAAAAACTATAGACGTAATCTTACTTCGTTTTGCCTCAGGTTCCTGCAGAATAACAAGATTACTTTTTTGACGAATGGAAGTTTTTCCAAGCTTGCACATCTTAGATGTTAGAATTAAGACCAGTCCATCATTAAGACCATCTTAGAATTAAGACCAGTGAAACATTTTTTAAATCACAGCTACCATGTTTTGACCATACCACACCATTTTAGCTATCCGAGTTAAAAGCCTTAGGTGAACTATTTGCTTAAAAGTAATTTCAATATCTCTGTTCTCTCGAATAGAATAGATTTCCTTTCCCTTTAATTGTCTCTCTCACCGGAAACAATATTCTTTAGAAACGTAATGTGTTTCAATCAGCAACTTTTTCTTTTTTAGATTATTGAGTGGAAACAAACTTCAAGAAATCCCAGACGGGGCCTTCAGGAATTCATATGATCTTCGAGTAATGTATGTCAGTCAGTTATTAGACCAAAAGCGACCATATCCGGCCTCTCGTGCGTCAAATAGAGACACGTTAAGTTATGTTCTACCTATGCTTGATTTCAGATTCCTAGTCACTCACGTAACTTTAAATCTGTGGGAAAAAATTACCGACTTACTTGATAATTGTTTTATTCCCCAACAGAATGCTTTCCGACAACCCCATCAACACAATAGGAGAGCGAGTGTTCACTATCCGAAACCAGATGCTATCAATGTGAGTCATACAAGATGATGACGTACTGATTTATATGTCAACGCACCTGAAGTTACTCAGGCTGTAGGCCACTCCCGAGTTCGACGCCCAGTAGGACCAACACTGATAAGAAAGCGCTACCATTATAGTTACTTCTACGAGTGGAAAGAACTATTCACGGTAAATTTGCCAAACGTGAAAATTTTTATTTCCTATTTCAAAGTCCATATTAAAAAAAATGAGCTTTTCCAAAAGAATTTTTGCAT
>NW_027179795.1:948034-955534 GCF_036669935.1 Montipora foliosa
TAGTCAACAGGGGTCTGGTATGATCTCGCCAACCTGATTGTGTTGTTATCCTTAGTACTCTATTCTGTATCAGCAGTAAACAATTAAGACGAGATTTTTTGAACATCGAGCAATAAAACGCGGCAGCGGCCAAAAATCCCATAAGAGCTTGCGCGCATCTTACTTTCAGATCAGGACTTGTAACGTCGGCCATATTGTGTGGTGGTGGAAGAGCACATAAAAGTTTTGTTGAGTGCAAGCGATTAACCAACCATTTTACACAGGTATTTCATTCAGTCACCTCGGAAAGATGTGTAAAGCTTTGAAAAATCGTTTTAAAGCGGTGAATTCATTTATTTAGTTGAACCTTCTTGCAAGGTTTAATATAACCTGTATGCAAATTGTTCGAAAAGATCTGTCTGCCGTAAGATTTCGAGTTCTCCGACTCTGCTCAGAGATCCAGTCTAGAATTCGTCTGTCAAGACTTGCTTTTGGACTATCTTGAGCTTGTAAACCTACGATGAATTCTTATTATACTTCTATTAAAATAGTGCGAAAAGTTCTTTTGTCATTGCCTTGTCTGTGATCTGATAGTCGAGGTAGTCAAGTTGATGTGGAAGCAGCTTCTGTCACTTGCCTTACGGTTCAGTGAGGTTTCTTCTTTGTGAAGAATTAAAAAAAAAAAAAAAAAAAAAAAGAAACTAGTCCCAGCACAGCCTCAGAGATTGTAAACAATGTCTTCATGAGTACTTACTTGTACTATATGTAAAAAACCTACAAGGAAGGAAGAATCTCGTCCCATAAATGACATTAAACGGGAAGTGATGGGACGAACATGTCAAGCCTGTGGGAATACCACTATCCGCCTCTGATGTTCAGCGTCCAAATGCACAATTCGCCTGTACAAGCTAAAACATTTAAAGTCACTACCAAAGTCAGTATATGGTTTGTCCCCTGAAGCAAAGAAAACTTTTTTTGGAAAATAATTTTGGCTGTGTGGCCCTCATAAGCAGTTTAAGGTGCTGTGGTGCATGTTATGTAAGGTTGCACAGGCTGTCACCCAGTGTAAACAAAAGTGTTTCACAGCCCCCTTCCGCAAACAATTCTATTCAAAATCAAGTTGGTCGTCCCCCAGTGTCATATGAACTGGCGTCAAAGCGAACTCAGCGAAGGATTCGAAACAAACTTAAAAACTGCGCAAGGCAAAAAGTGGCTGAACTTAAAACAGAAGTTGAAAACATGGGTGCCTCAAATGAAGAGATCTGCCAGGAAATTCTTCAAGGCCAATTCGATGGGATACAGTTAACATTCATATTTTCAAACAAAACTTTCCTTTTTTTAACTCACATAGTAAACTTCCACCATACATATTCTACCTTATGAGTTGGTTTTTCAGTTTATTTGGATTGATAATGAAAAGATGAACAAAATTCAAGGATCTCCCAACCCGAGAAACTGAAAACATGGCATACTGTCATGCTTGTATAACAGAGTAAAAAATACTAACCCTACAAAATACAGTAAAAACCCACATATAAGAACCTAGAATTTTCGAGGTCAGGCTGAGCAGGTTCTAATATTTTGGGCTAATTTTTCATAATTCAGGCTGATTACATGTGGTTTCTTAATAGGTTCTTATTTCTCAGAGGAACAACAATAAATTTCTATATTTTATTTCATAAGATATTTTAGACTTAGAACATTGAAAACACTGAAAACACAGAATTCCCGAAACGGTGTAATAAGCTCCAAAAGGCACAAGAATACACCAGAGGTGAGTCATTTTTATTCACTTTATTGAATGAAAGTTAAATTGAGCATTTTTTAGGCTTTATAATCGACGGTATTTGATTTCCCATACAAAGTCTTCTAACGCGTTTAAATTCTCAACGGCTGTCTGTAGTGACGCGAGCTTGGGCTGCCTATGAACACACGTGCTTCCAACTAAACTTGACCGTCGGCAAAAGATTATTATGGTCTTTTTGGCCGCGCAATGATCGAAGTTAAAAAAATCTCGTCTTAAATTTGGTCGGGTAGGTTCTTCCCCATGAGACCGTGCAGTACGACAAATGTGAATAAATTCAAGGTAAGATAGGAACGAACCTTGTAAAAAAATCCGAACACCTTTCGCAACTTTCCGTGAAATGTAGTTATGATGGGAATTCCACTGCAAGTCTTGGTCAACAAGTACCCCCATAAATTCAGTTTGTAGTTCCTATTTATCGTACCCTGGGTTCCAGAGGTTATTTTCTCGCTATGAAAAGAGCGAGTCACGAAGCGGCGAGAAAAACCTCTGGTACAGGCCGTTATAAACCTCACTTCCATGCAAATCAACTGATTTTGATTGACTTCCAGAGTAAACCGTTTTTATCCACGTGATAAAAATATTTGTGCAATGTTTCCCGGTCACTCTACTGGGAAATTCTCACGGTGGAGTGAATAAATCGTTGTCACTGTCACGTAACAAAAAAATAAAACCAAAACTGTTCAATGAAATAAATTAAAAACTTGGAATGTTGTAGGAGACAAATTCATAAATCACCTCACCAGTACTCAAGTCTATGGGATACATCGTTTCTGAGTTTTTTTATCGAAGCGTTTCACGCAACTATTATTTGTTACAAATGCAAACGTGAATCGGAGAAATACGAAAATTGCATTCAAGTCCTAGAATTAGAACTGAAAAAATTTAAAGAACTTTACTTGGGAGTCCCTGGAGCAGTTTCAATATGACTCGAGGCATTGAGGTGTAAAGATGTCAGAAGCTCAGTCACACCTTCGTCAAATTCCCAAACAAAATCAGAGTGCTTGTTCGATTACGCCCCCTCTAGGCCACCCAACAGTAAACATTCATTCAGCGTCAATGAGACGAATTAACCTCAATCTGCTAGCCATGAATTTGTGTTTATCGTGTCGCTATCGATCGCTACTGTACCGTTCATATTCTTTTTGTGTTACACGAGTGAAAAACCGGTTTGATCGTCCCCCTCGACTTAACGAATGGCAATCCTTATAAACGGTTTGTCGATCGACCAATGAAATCTCCAGGTTCAAAAGTTGACTGTGGAAGTGGAAAGCGCAACGTGATTGGGGCGGCATGTTCAGAAAGGTTAACAGCCTGTACAAGAGGTTTTTCTCGCCGCTTCGTGACTCGCTCTTTTGTCGCTCTTTCCATGGCGAGAAAATAACCTCTGGAATCCAGGGTATATTTATCGGTGTACCATTAAAATCAATATTAACGCCACCATTGAATAGATTTAAGGCAACTCTCTTTTTCCTTCATAAACATAATACAGCACTTGTTTTGGACGTGATGATTGCCAATCTGTGTCCTCAACACACATTTGAAGGTGTTAACATTTTTTGGTGGGAAACTAGACTATTCATGCCATCATAATATAACACGAGGTCAATTAATTGTGATATAAATTGAGCGTCGTTGACATAAATTAGAAAAACTATTGGCCCCAAAATTGAGCCTTGAGGAACTCCAGTTGAGATTTGCAGATGATCTGAATCTGTACCATTTACCGAAACATATTGCATTCGCCTGCTTAAGTAACTGCGGAACCAATCTGCTTCTTTCCCCTCGATTCCGCAATTATCAATTAATTTATTAAATCGACCTTTTTAATTGAGAATCGTTAAGGAAAAAGTTTCCATTAATCATACGCCTTACATAGTTAACTGATGACAACCCTTGTGATTGAGAACGGTCATTATAATCCAAAATTTATTAAAGATCCATATAAAACTAGCTTATTCTAGGAAGATTCCGTAGCTTATACCTATCCGTGGCTATTAATGGGAACCAAGCTTTCCTTGTTTTAGGCTCCCAGCGTTGAATTAAGATTTTTCTTTAGTTATTTGGCATTATTGGTGCAAATTTCATGCCCCCTGAATTAATTATTTTTAAATCAAGTACTTCGGTGATAGCTTGTAGCTAATAACAGAAGGGGGAGACAGTTTAGAGCTCTTTAAGAAGGACGGCCACCTTTAGTACTTTAGCACCTAAACGACCAAATAATTGGGAAGAGTGTTTCAGATTCTATTCTTTCTATGCTTGGAAATTAGGAGTAACTTTATACTGAAATTGCTTGAGGCTGTGTCCTTTTGTTCATAAATTACGGTAATAAAGAAGGCATGACAGTATTGCTTGATGATGAAACCACCTTGTTTCTAGCGTGTCCTGTTTCAATGCTCATCTATTTTGAATTTCAGGAGTGTAGAGAAAGATGACTCCGAATTTATAGATATCTCGAATGTTTCTTATTACGCGAGGGAATCTGTGCGCAAGGTGTTTCTTCAGGCTGGATTCGCCAAATATTATGAAGAAAGTGACCTCAAGCTTCTCCCATGCCCGCCTGGTACTTTTGTTAATATCTCTGACACTAGACCAAAGTGCAAAACGTGCCCTGCTGGTAAGCTTACACAGGTCCTATGCATTAAATTAGCCCTTTCATACATACAAGAATCGAATACCAAGAACCGATTTAAAGTGCGAGAGTTTTGTCTTAAAGGGGCTAGGTCACGCAATTTTAGGCAATTTCAGCACTGATCGAATGGTCATAGAATTAACTAAAATATCAAAATAACTGTTCAAAACTATAGAAGAACTCTAACAAAATACAGGGAAGCCAAGAAGGGACATCGATGGACAAAACTGGAGATGATTGAATTTGGGTAAATTTGAAAAACGTCGGCCCACCTTTTTTCAAATTTATATCAGTCTATATCAAAATGTCATTTACACAGCTGGAAAATCATTCTCAGTTGTTATGTGGCCGTGATTTTGCAAATGAAAGACTCTTGCTCTGCCAATTTGACGTTTAGAGCTCATAATTAACAAAATTAAACAAAATTACCTAAAATAGCGTGACCTAGCTCCTTCAAATGCATGAATTTAATATTAAATTGTATCAAATTAAGTTCCCAGACATGAAAGTTACCAATGGCGCGTCCAAAATACTCAGTCATTGCATTAAAAGTCGCTTGATTAATGGTGCACTACAAACTTTTCCATACGATCAATTCTTATTCTCACTCACCTTATTTCTCAGTCACTCAGGTCTGATCTTATACCCGGTGCAGTTCGTGTGGACAGCCGGTATCTGTAACCTTACGTTTAGTCATGATTTCAATAAACCATCAATTGTTCCACACTCTCCTCTTGGGCTTTCTTGTTTTGAGTAGCAGACATTTTGTACAAGTTTTACACGGACCTCTTTTTCGGAATTCGGAATTTGCAACAAAGCTACTGGGATGGATGGGTGTGCATAAACTGTTTATAATTCTCAAGACATTTACAATTACAATGGCAACAAAATGGATCCTTCTTTGAAGACGCTATTCAGCAAATTCTTAAGATAACTAGCAATGCTGTTCACTCGACCCAAGCACCCTGTTCATTTCACAAGTCACATTGTTAAACTTACAAACTACTACTTAATTTTTCACACACTGCATGTTTACAATTCTCATTGTAGAAAGTTCTTGTTAGTGGCTGGATACTCTATATAACATCACAAAAATATTAGAATGGCAATGAAATGGGTACGTGCTGCTTTTTGGGGGGCTCACAGATTTAATGCTAAATCCGTGAGCCCCAAAAATACAATTCTCAGCGTCATGAAGGATTATAGTCATATCCTGCACGTACTGTTGTGTAGGTGTTTTTCGCTGTTCACGCCCTTGCTGGAACGTGATTTGTATTTTGTAAATAAGGTATGAAATAAATTCCTTTTAAGCACCTTGTTCAAACTCCCTGATAAAGTCTGCGTAATCAGACGAAACTGGTTGGAGAGATAAAGGCAAGTTGACAAGATCTGTTGCTGTGTACCGCTCACTAGTATTTATTTAAAAAGATTTCGCAACGTCTACTCCGGATAATTTTCGAAGCTCACCTTGCACTTGTTTATTGCTCCTTCCAGTATTTCTTTGCTACACCGTTGCAAATAGATATTTTGACCTTTCTTCCACACCTCGACTCTATGCCAGCCAAATCCCAATTAATTAATGGCGTAGTAGTGAGAGCACTCGCCTCCCAACTATGTGGCCTGGGCTCGATTCCCAGAGTCAACGTCGTATGTGGAGTGAGTTTGTTGGTTTTCTACTTTGCAGCGAGAGGTTTTTCTCTGGGGGCTCCGGTTTTCCCCTCTCCTCAAAACCCAACATTTGATTTGATTTTGAGTTCATTTGTTCATTTCAGTTTACAGTGTCTCCTATTAGTACTCCAGCCTTAGATAAACTTCCCTTCATTCCTTTCCTTTCCTTTAAGCATTTCCGTGTGATACTAACAGTTTCCATGATGCACGCTCTCTGTGTTAATTCAACTCGGCAGCACTCTATTCCTATTTCTTGGCCACAATTCAAATGTGTTTGTTACTGTTCCTGGTGATCCAATCATAACAGGCACAATAGCTGTTATTACAGTCGAGCGCATGCCTCAGCGGTGTTAGATTCAGAAGGCACGACAACGAGGCTTTCGAGTCAAAACAAGAATTTCTTATTGAAGGACTGTGTGTTTCTTTGATCGTTGACTGTTTCCTTGGCTCTTTTTCCAGAAATTTGAGGTTTGCCTGGCCTACTTTTTATATGGGAAGTCACTGTAAACCATATGAATGTGTTAACTGAAGTAAGAACCCCAAATGTGCCACACAAGGGCAGCTTCCATTCAACGACTGTAGTTTCCCTTCTAAGTAAAACGTAAATTCTGGAATGAACTTAATTATTTTTTTTCCGCATTTCGCGCGCTAAATCTCTTTCTATGTATTTATTGACTGAGTGGGAGGGCAGGACTGGAAAATATTTGGCCCGAGGTCATGGCGTAATGGACCGAGCGCAGTAAGGTCCGTGCGCCAAGACTGAGGGCCAAAAATATTTTCCTGTCTGGTCCGACCTAAACTCAGACAATGAGCATTTTATCATATGGGCTCTTTACACTATTCATGAGAACTCAGAATTTGAGGTTTGGACAAAATGAGTAACAAAAACTTAGACAGACAGTTTATCTAAAATGTTGTTTGCATTTCCTTTTCTGTCTGTAAATAACTTAGATGTTTAGAAGCGACGAAATCCTCTAAAATCGCATCGCACGGAGCAGTACGTGTTCCTAGTAGGGCCACGGCTTTTTCCGACCCTACTCGCGCTCATGCGTACGGCCATCATACGGGGATTTTCCTAATAGTTTTACAATGAAATCGGGCGCGGAGCCGTACAGTAGTCTATTCTCACCTGTCTCCCTCAGGCCTATTGTTGAGTATGGGCACCAACAGTCTCGATCTGTTGACTAATATAATCCTAATATAAAACTGAGGTGGGTAGGGTGGGAAAAAGCCACAGAAACGAGACCTGAGAAGGATAGGCGTAAAAGGAAACGAATGAGAACGGTCAACATGTTGAATATAAACTGCTTAGCAGCTTCGAGAGAATGGCATAACTCCTTTGTCTACTCTGCCTTTTATACGTGCGAGGTAGGACCGCTGAGAATAGTAGTCTATTCTCACCTGTCTCCCTCACGCC
>NW_027179795.1:960534-988034 GCF_036669935.1 Montipora foliosa
AAGGTTTGGAAGCGAAATATTAGAGAACCAGAACGAAACACGTGGCAACGAACGGATAAAATAAAGTTTCACAAGCCTCCAAAGAAACTTCGTTTGCTTACACTGGCGCTTGTGCAGGCGGTTGAGTTTGTTCTTCTGGCGCTACTGGTGCTTGAGCTTGTTCTGCTAACGCCGCCGGAGCTTGACCTTCTTGTGCTTGGTTTTGTAAGACAACTTGAGCTTGTTGGACTGCATCTGCAGGGACCTGCGGGTCAGCCATGGTAATCTGAACAGCTCAGCAGCTTCGAGAGAATGGCATAACTCCTTTGTCTACTCTGCCTTTATACGCGCGAGGTAGGACCGCTGAGAATAGGGAATATGATAATCTTCTTTACGTCTGATCGAATGTTGACCCGAAAGCCTCAGTTCCACGCGCTCTAAATACTAACACCGCTGAAACCTGGGGCCAACTGTAGTAACGGTCATTGTACATTTCTTTCATTTCCCATAGCTGAATCATCTCGTCTTTCAATGCATTTTAATTGGATAGTTTTTCGAAAGATCGAAGTGATGCTCGCACTTATCAGGACAATTTAAGCAAATTTTTCATACAGACACCAGAAGAAAATCAGGCGGCTTCAACGGGATTCAAACCCCATGACTTTACGATGCTGGTGCAATGCTCCACCTGCAGCTGAGCTACGAAGCCACACAGTTGGGAGAAGGTCAATTTGTTGGACTCATGTGTTCCCGTGAAAGGACTGATGAAGGAAAGAAACGTTTATTTGAAGTACGGGTAACCTGCAATAGCAGCTATTGTGCATTTCTTTAATTTTGATACCTGAATCAGCTCGTATTTCAACGACAATTTAAGGAATTGTCTCATATAGACATATACGTACGTACCTCAGTTAGTAGAGCATTGCATGTCCCAGTGTGCGATTTGCTCTCCACTGTGGCGGCCTTTGTAACATGTGATCACTAGCGGCAAAATGCCCAATTTACCCTTGCGAGTTCTTTAAACTCATCCCACTTCTCTTGACATTGCTCTACTCTAAAGAAATTTTACTCTTAGTGTACAAATGTCTTAATGGCTTAGCAGCAATTTACCTATCTGAACTTTTACGTCATAGAAATAGTCCACGATTACTTCGTTCTAGTTCTCAGGATTTTTTAGCCGTGCCTAGATCAAGGTTAAAGACGTATGGTGATAGAGCTTTTTCCGTAGTTGCCCCTAAGTTATGGAATCGATTGCCTCCTGAACTGAGGGGTGTTACATCTGTCGACCAGTTCAAGGCACACTTGAAGACATATTTATTTAAATTGGCCTACGATGTTTGATTTTAGTAGTTTTAGTCAACTTTATTATTTCTTATAATAGTTTTTACTTTGTATTTTTTATAGTTTTTAACATATTATTGTACAGTGCTTTATAGGTGCTTTATAGGTGTCTATTATTATTATTATTATTATTATTATTATTATTATTATTATTATTATTATTATTATTATTATCTTGTGGGCCAGAAAAATTAGCAATCTTGCACATCTTTTTTCCCTTGTCAAGCACCAACAGGTCTGGTCTTCTCGCTGTTATCACCTTATCCGTCCGTATCGTAAAATCCTACAAGATCTTCCAATTGTCATTTTCAAAATAACTTTCTGGGTTGTGTTCATACCACCTTTTTGAGTGTTCAAATCCTTTTGTTCTAGCTGCAGAGGTCCCAGAGAATAGCCTTCCCCATGTTAACCTGTCTCATTCTGTACTCTCTCTGCGCTAGTTTACGGCATCCAGAAATGATGTGCATGGCACTTTCATCCTCCGTCTTGTACGTTCTGTGTTGTTTTGTGATTAGACAATTTTTGTTTTAATCGAATTTTCTCTTAAAGCTTGATCCTGCGGTACAGTAATTGAACTTTCTGTCTATTTTCAAGGAACCCTTTTGATTTTGTGTCTGTCTAACAAACTGGCCGCGCATCACCATTTGTGACCACTTGTCATGCCTTTCATTCCCTTTCTTTCTGTTTTCTCTTTTTGAGTTGGTCTGTGTTCTCGGGTTCGCATTTGTCTGTTACTCTTTGTTCTGTTATCGTTATCGTTATCGTTATCGTTATCGTTATTACTATTAATTTTATTATTTATTATCAATAGTAGTAGCAGTATGTTCTTTTTATTCTTTAAGAAGGAGTACCATGATATTATCTATATGCTCCACAGGTGGTTACTACTCAGACACTCCGGCTTTTGTCAGCGACAGTTGCAAGAGGTGTCCAAATGGCACGTTTGTTCACATAAATAAGGCACCTGGAAAAAGTTACTTTGACTGCAGTAATTGTCCCCAAGGTAAGATACTAAAATATAGATACAATTAAACTAAATCCAGAAATTTAGGCAAAAGTCAACAAAGTCAACAACGCACAATCCAAGACCTTTTAACATGAAAGAACAGGCATTGTCAAGAATCTTTTGTCAATTATCAAATCAACAAGACTATCAAATTAAAACAGTTTTCTTCGTTAAGCACCACATATAATCTCCTCTCATGAAAGAAGGTGCTTACTAGTTCATTGCTCAAGAGTCGACGACTTTGAAAGATAATACGCTGTCTTTATGATAAAATACGTCAATTAGACGTAAAGAAAAAATCGAAGAACTGTGCTTGAATAAGCCTATTTATCGAAAAAATATGCATACTGGTTTGAGTAAGGCTTTAATACAGGCAAAATTAGAATGACAGATCTTGACATTACTAATAATTCTTGAAAACGTTTTCAAACGACTACCACTACAAGTTGCAACTAATCTGGCTGGCCATTTCAAAATCTGGCAGCCGAAACGTAGAAGAATATTTTAGAACATCTTGCTGGACCAAACGTCGCTAGAAAGATACCAATTACTTCAAAGGTACATATCTCTCCAACAGATCAGCTATAGCTACATCCATTGTTATTAATATGCCAACCAGAACCTAATTGGTTGTTGAAACAATGACTTCTTTTGTTCTGTGGTTGGCAAATTTGAATGTTATGAATGTGACTTGAATGTTTGTTTACAAGAAATATCGCTATATAAATTAGGAAAAGTCCAAAGCAATTTAAATTACAAGAACAATATCTTAGCACAGACAGTTGACTGATTAAGAAAAGCATCAGTGCGGCGTTGATAGATGGCATTAGTACTATCACTATGAACCTAACAAGAGGGTCTGAAGGGGGGCCGAGTGTCGGTCATCCGTTAAAGTTTAATCCCTTTATCGGTTGTCAGTTAAAAGTTACGATCTCTGTTGATTGTCGATAAATCTCAGTTTATGAGTAAAAATGCAAGGTAATTATTCATATTTGTCATGTAATTCGCACAGTTTAAACTGTATACAAAGTGTACAAGTTGAAATAATTCATTTATTGGATTGCACTTGGACCTCATGGTAAGTCTGCTTTGTTTGCGCAATGTGATCGGTTATTTCACCTTTGTTGACAAATACCGATAAATAAGCCACTTTCGAAAATACCATAATATTCTTTGTTTGTCCCTCTAAATTTTGCATAAGCATTGTTTTTGTTTCTCTTAAGCTTTACAATGGTCCCAAGAGAAACTGGAAACAATGCTTACGCAAAATTTGGAGGTGCAAACAAAGAGCCTTATGATATTTTTGAAAGTGGCTTATTGCATTTATTCTACATGTGGATTTGCTTTCCTGCCGATTACAAGGCATCGAGGTAATCAAAAGAAGACAATTCGACCATTATATTTTTTGAAGTAATCATCCAATAAATGGTCTCAAGCGTCATAAAGACAATTGTCAATACTACTTAGACTACTTACCGTCACAAGTCGAAACGTGTAACACAGGCTCTGTTGATGAACTCTGAATCTTCTTCCTAATCTGATTCGTCATCATCCGAATCTGTCTCATACCGAAAATTTGTTCTTTTCTGTGATCCTCAAACACCTCAGTAACATCCTCGTCGTCCACAAATTGTTTGCTAAACAACAACGCGCATTCGCTAATGATTCCCTTTTATTTTTCTTCGTGGAATCGAAGTCCCTCTTCAGACTCGTTGTTTGTGAGTTGAACTGCGTAGACAGGTGGTGGCAAGGCCCCATCTTTATCTTTTGTGGTCTCACTCTTCACAGTCTGTTGGTGTACTGGCCTATAACTCTCTAGTCACTCTTTCATCTGTTTTTCCATACATGGGTTTATGTCCTCATTTGGTAAAGGTGTCACCTATTGGTATATAGAGTATACCTATAGTAGGAGAGTACCACTTGTCTTGTCTTGCGTGTGGTACTTTGCACCCCATCTGTATGTGCACTGCGCTTTAGAGATTCCTTGACGATTGTCCCAAAATCCATCGCATACTGAAGAACAGTGATTGTCTCATGATTGAAATGCGACACGGCGTGCCCGTTTTCCACTTGTGTTGTAAGCAACGATAGGATATCATCTGACATATTCGGGGGTTAATTGTTGTATAGCGTGTCCATCCCTTTTTTTAAGCAAAGACAAAGGTACTTGCGTCTTCCAGGGTACAGTCTCCTGTGGACCAATGGTTGCAGACTCTCCGGTCTCTACTGGTAGTGTTGCTTCACCTTACTCACAGTATCCTTTATATAATTATCAATCTTTGTAACGTCCTCGGTTGCTTGTTTCAAAGTCTCTCCTTCAGATTTCATACCCTTAAAATGAATTCCAAAGGTAACTTATAGGGAACCGAGAATCTCCAGAAAATAAGGATATCGTTCAAGTTGAGAGGCTCTTCACTATCTTCAGCTTTCCAACGGAAACATCTGTAACAAAGAAAGTCTTGTCTAGGGAGTATATCCCCTTGATTTGTTTGAATGAACATGTATCTTGTGATTTGAACAACACTATATTTTAACTTCGGATTAACAAATACACGGTTTCGAAATTTGACCTCTTGGTAAAGCCTAAGCTGGAGTTAGTTTAACCCGGTTTTGAGTTCCCGGGCCCTGAACTTTACTTTGAATACATCAAACTCCGCAGCACATACAAACGACCACACTAACCGTTGATCTCACTGCTGCCTTCATGGAATATCAAATTTGGGAAGTTGCCAGTGTCTATCTGTGACTATTCATATGGCAAATTTCTTGCATTTACCAGCAGAGGATTATGCCAGGCAATATAGCTTCAATGAGAACCCGCCAATACAGTTCTGAAAGGCTTGTTCCTTCACTCCTAAAAATTTCCGTTAGGTGTTTTTCTTTATTAAACTCAAAGACTCCCTTATGTTTTGATATGTCTACTGGAACGATTGCGGCCGCCTCTTCACCTTTTCGAAAGAAACGTCGGTCACTTTTGTAATTCCGCTCATGACTCGGCCGCATGGAAAAACAACGCACAGGCGACTGTACAGGCACAACAGTCAGACCAGGCAATGAAAATACTGCAGCACAACTGCAGCCCTTGATTACAAGCCGCTGTTCGGAAAGTGAGCCTGCGCTCCTCCCCGAAAAGGAGGAGAAACAGGGGCGCTTACCATTTAAACGGAATTTTCGACAGATAGCACTGGAAATTTGCTACCGAAGAAATGGGAAACTGAATGATCTGTTCAATTTGTGAGTCTATTTCCGAATTCCGTAATAGTCTAGGTACAAATAAATGTGGCGGCCAATGCTCGAACCCTTGCATCGGAGCCTGGTTCTAGTGGTACAAACAAATGGTACAGTTAATTCTGGTCGTTTCGATAAAAGTGGGAAAAGAAGACAACCTTCGAAGGTTGCCCTTTTATCCGGAAAATTTCCTTTGGTTTCAACCGTTCCTTTGGTTTTCCCACCGGAACAACCTTTTTTTTTTTTTTTTTTTTTTTTCAGACAAATGGTAAGCGTCCCAGGTTATCTTTGGTGAAATAGATAGAGACCACCAAAGGACAACATTTCATAAACTAGGAACAAATCATACAAAATACTATTGACATGTTAAAAAATAATAATAATTGTCATTACGCATTATTTCCGAATACAGACATCCCCACAATGCTGGACCATGTCAGTTGTCGGTTTTCCTGTCAGCAATCGGTAATTTGTTTCCCGATTTGTCAGCCGTTAGATACATTTATCGCCGTTGGTCGCTAGTCAGACGCTCTAACAAAAGTCGTCGTGGATTTAGAGATTCTCTTGTATGCTTCTCGAAACGGTTCACCATAAATCATTTCTATAACCATGATCAAGAGGCCAATAAGATGCGACCTTTCGCTTTTTTTTCTTCAAATAAACACATTTTTCAGTTCTGCTAAAACGCCCCTCAGACATGATGGCCTAATCTAATTAATTAGGAGCTACTTTACAATTCTTGCCGGATAAATAGAAGAACGGTTTGCCGGCATTGAAAAAAAGATCTTTTGCCAGATATTTAAAAAAATGCATGCCCCACACGATTATACAAAATATTCGGGGCCCGGTTGTTGGAAAGCCGATTAACTTAAAAATTAATCCAGGATTAGCGTAAACTTTTGTTTCATGTTGTCAACTTTTTTGTGAAAGTTTCTTTTGTTTATTTTTGGTTTTCAAGATTGACTTCTTCTAATATAAAGTTTAGCCGAATATCATCATTGAACAGCCTTTGGAAGCGGAGAAATAAAGTCCTTGGTTAATTTTTAATCTTGGATTACCGTTAATCGGCTTTTGAACAACTGGGTCTAGACGAGGAATGTCGGAATGAGGCAAGTTTTAAGCAGCTTATTAAGTTTAATGGTTTCCAATAGAAACCAATAAGAAAAGAAAGCAATGCCCAAAGGCCAAGTGAAAACTAGATTTTTCGATTAACTTCATGGAGCGTTTATTGTCTCAAATAAAGGAATTTGATGAAAAGTCAAGAGTTACCTGTCTTTTTTTGTATCTTTCCTTCCTGACTTTTCTAACTTTTCTAACTTGTCATCTGAAGACTCTCATATCTCGACCGCAGTAGTGATTCATAGTGCCAGAGAAATTATGAAGTTCTACTAGAGACCAAATGGAACTCTAGGAGTCAGGATGACATGGGAGTCATAGACAGCGCTTCCCACCACTGCAATCGTATGTGGACTGATTTCCAGTCGGTCCCAACCTGACTCGACGTCTTTGCTCCGGTTTTCCTCCCTCTCTTGCCAAAGTCGACTCGCAGGTTCTTTTCCCCTATTTTAAAAGAACCTTGCTTTACCCTCATTTATATGATACTTAAAGCTCACAAAAGTTACAAACGATGAAAGTGTTGGGGTAGCTCTTTAAAAGCAGTCAAAAACTATAGTAAAATGATATTGAGATTGCGAATTGTTACTGGGTTGCCAAACCCAGTCGGAATCTCGGTTTCATTTCGTGGGTTTTTTACTGGGTTGCCAAACCCAGTCGGAATCTCGGTTTCATTTCGTGGGTTTTTTTGTTATTTTCCGTGTCGGGAAAAGTCTTGCCTGTCACTCCCCTGCTAAGTGATGTCTTTGTGCATGGAGTCTTCTGTGCGTATTTTGTTAGGTTTGAGGGGGCTGGGGTAATGCGTAGCTTGCTCTGCACAATTAACCTGTAATGGCGTCGAAAGTCATTGTAACGCGAATGGCTTTTTAGTACATCTTTAAAGAAAATATACCCACATGGAGCTCAAGAATGGAACGTCAAGACAGGCGGTGAAACATAAAGATCTGGAATCTTAAAAAAGCGACGAGTAATGGACTTCGACAGCGTGAGTCTTTCGCCCGTCGAGCCGAAATCAAAATATGCTGTACTTCTAATATTTCGCCAAAGTGGTGTTACGTACAACACTGAAACCAAATGGAAATTTCTCTGGTAACTTACGGGTTCAACAAAGACAGAGAAGGAATCGAACACCACAAGTACATCTGTGATCTCTGTTGTGTGTCTCACAGTGTTTACTGAAGTCGCATCTATTTAAAGTTTGCCTGTTTGTCTGGCAAGTAACATTCATTTAAGACTCAACTCAGCAATGGTAAAAACAAATTGGAAATGTGACAGTGAAAAATTATTTGAATGAAAGCTTGTTGTCTCTTTTGTGCTTTATTATTTACGGTCAAGGTTCTTTCGAAAAGGGTTTGATGTGAACTGTCAGAAATTTATTTAATTGCATATGCTTTGTGATTGTGTGTTTCGCTTGAAATAGGAAGGGTTTCTTGCCTCTTATAGCAAATATGTGGCTTGTTTCAATACATGTTTGGCTGGAAAATATTTCTGTGACATTTCTAGCTTTTGTAAATTTATCATGTGTAATTTTCGAGCTTAGCAAATTTGCATACATGTGTTGAAATGTGATACGGGGAGAATTTTTGTGCTAACGCATAAGTCACGAAAATAAACAGGTCTGTTGGAAGCGTGCTTGAGTTTCAACAAAATGACCCCCAAAATCGGCAAAATATTGTGACGCTGATGATTAATAAAGTAGCTGCTATTACCAAAACGATGGAATTACCTGGTGATAAATAACCTTGCCTTGGAGAGTAAATTTTTGATTTTCCAGAAACAATGGTCACTGTGACCTCTGAGAGTGATCTTTGTGTTGAATTCGCACATTTCTTGTCAAAATTTATAATAATTGAAAGAAAAAAACAAAAAAACAAAAACCCGGTATCTTGGCATCATTTGACACAGATGCTTCACTGTTTGGTTCGCATTTGATAGCATTAAAATGGAATTCTCTGTCCTATGCTTCTGTTACTGAGTGGTATATTTCTTAGGTCGCCCATCCAGATACTAACCCTGCCGAATAGGCGATATTTTCAGTTTTCAACTTTTGTTTACAAAGCTGTCAGATGCTCTCAGTGCACGCTTACACTTGTGGTGGAAAGAAGTTGCATGATCAACATGTCAGCCCAGAAGCCAACGTTTCTCGATTCCCTTTTATTTTCTTCAGTCTCTCTGGGTTCAGTACTTTGCTAGTAACCACATGTCTTCTGAAGGGGCTATTTATCTACGACTTCTACCATGGCGCTACAATGATAGGCAATACCAAAACAATATCGTGTACTGTTAGACCTACATATTACGCAAAGACAACTGTCAACATGTCATCCCAGAAGACAATGTTTTTCACTTCCCATTTATTTTCTTTAATCTTTCTGGGCTCAGTACTTTGCTAGTAACCACATGTCTTCTCAGGCTATTTACCCAAGACTTCCACCATGGCACTACAATGATAGACAATACCAAAACAATATCGTGCACTGTTAGAGCTACATATTACGCAAGGACAACTTGAATCTCCTGGAAGACAACACACAGCTCAGTTGACATTATGGAATAAATCCCTGTGTTACTTCACTACCACACGTAAGCAATGCGTGTCAATTTTTTTTAAAGAGGACAGGAATTTCTTCTTTCTGACAAATGATTAATTAATAGGCCGGTAGCCAGGTTTTTAACCTCAGAAAAGGAGCTGTTTCGTCGTACGAACGTGTGCGGACCTGTGAGCCAAAGGGCCTCTGCTGGTATGACTTCTGGGTGACCCCTTAAATGGTCTTAATGACCCACCAACTTGAAAAAACTTGCCTGGAACGCTGCACGTACCACAGGCAACCCAGTGTACCCTCACGGAGGGTCTAGTTTGTTATTTTCCGTGTCGGGAAAAGTCTTGCCTGTCACTCCCCTGCTAAGTAGTGTCTTTGTGCATAGAATCTTCTGCGCGTATTTTTGTTAGGTTTGAGGGGGCTGGGGTAATGCGTCGATTTTCCTGGTTCACACAGGAGAACATTTAATTATTAAACCTGCAATGGCGTCGAAAGTCATTGTAACACGCGTGTCGTTTCAGTGCATATTTAGACAAAATATACCCTTACGGAGCGCAAGAATGGAACTTCAATTGGATAAACAAGACAAATAAATCTGTAATCTTAAAAGCGGCGAGTAATGGACTTCGACAATAATCTATCGCCCGTCGAGCCGAAATCAAAGTGAGCTGTATTTCTAATATATTTTACCAAGTGTGCTGTTATGTAAAACGCTGAAACCAAATGGAAAATCGTCTAGTAACTTATGGGTTTAACAAAGACAGAGAAGGAATTGAACAACTTGGATCTGCACAGTCTTCTGGTAACAATTGGAAATTTCACTAATTCTTTTAGTCAAAAATTATTTGAAGGAAAGCTTGTTGCCCATTTTGGCTTGATAATTGAAGTAAAGGGTTTTTCAGTAAAGGATTTGATGCTGAACACTGGTGGGAAATTTCTTAATTGCGTTTTTGACACGGAGTGTAATTTGACACGATTAAGTTTCTTGTCTTACGCACGTAATGAAATTGCCTCTAATAGCAAATATGTTGTTTGTTTCAAAAAATATTTCGCTGGAAAAGGTGGCCTTTATGAATTCATCATGCTGTGTAATATGCGAGCTTAACTGGTTAGTTTTCATGGCATTAGTAAAGCATTTTCGTGTCAAAATGCGGTAAGCGTCTTTCTGTTACTTAATTAAATGTAAATATCAACCATGCATGTTACTCTTGTCTGCCGTTAACTTGATTTCCACTCTCAAAATTACCCCCAGAACCTACTTTTTGCGTAGAATAAGCTTTTAGAATGATGTTCTTGTCTTCTGTGGTGATACTTGACGATTCGGGAACATTTTGTGAAAAAAATTTATAACGGGTCACACGGTCAACTTGATCGCCCGAACTTGCCCGATTATGCATAACAACCACTGGCTGTGACTAAAAGTGGGACGGGGACGTGGGACTGGGACGTGGGACTTGGGGACGTGGGGACGTGGGGACGTGGGGACTCGGGGACGTGGGGACGTGGGGACGTGGGGACGTGGGGACTCGGGGACGTGGGGACGTGGGGACTCGGGGACGTGGGGACGCGGGGACGTGGGGACGCATTTTTACCATTTGTTTAACTTTTCATCATATTTCACAAAATCTTCGTTTGTTGATCGTAACTGCGTTGTACCCCGGTTTAAGTTCCTCGTTTGTATGATGTGAAACAGAGATCTAGTAAATATATATAGTATAGTTTATTACTCGTCTTCATAAAAAGGTGACTTTCATTGTACTACTATCAAGTTACATAGTGGAGTAATTTAGGTGAAACAAAGGGACAATTTTTTTTGGCATTAAGTCCCTATTTGACATAGGCAACATGAACGAAACGTTGGTATGACCATTTCTCAGATCATTTTACAATTCCCTAAGTATATCGAGGCTTGAACATTTAAAAGTACTTCCACTTTCTGCATCCTAACCTTTTTATTTTAAATTATGCATTTCACTCTTAGTTGCCTGTCACGTCACATTTCTTGACTGAAGACGTCATAACGCTTGTTTTTGAGATTGGGGGAACGTTTACCCTAAAAAATTTCGACAAAGTTTTGCTTGAAACTGCTTAAAACTACCATTAACGTATAATTATACCTATCAATGTGATATCGTTCATTTTTATTGTGACCTCTATGTGATTTGACCTTTTTTTTCTTTTAATTTTGATTTACCGTTGCCATTAAGATGGGCATATGATTAAAAGGCAGAGTGATAAAGCCTCGGTAGGAGTACTACAGCATGGTATCTTGAAATAAGATGACTTTTCCATCCTCTTTTCCGATAAAATATTTCAATTGTTTTTAGCCGTTAAAAATCACGTGACACATTTCAGATGAAAGAGGGAGTAGAAAGCAAAGTATGCAGATTTCAAGTTACCGTCGATTGGATAAATGTTTCCTCCTAAAACAAAAATATGCCAACTTATTCGCTTGGTCAACCCTTAACACACAGAAGCGTTATTTAGCTTCTGGCCCGGGGACGGTACTTTAGGAATTTCTGGGTGGGGGGTGTGCCGCTAGGACCTTAGAACCCTTAGCCTAAACCAGAGCTAGTTCAGGTGAATTTTGCTACCCCGTACCAGAGTAAACTCCCCAAACCCTCCCTATCCTAGAGTAACTGTTTTTGAGAAACTACTGAGGTCACTAGCACAGTCTAGCCAAAGCAAAACCTATACCACAATCGTTTCTCTCTCAAAAAATGATTTATTTATACTTGAAGGCGTTAGTTTCTAAAGAAACTGTGGTGCTGTTTCGGTGGAGAAGTAGTATACAAAAATTTGGTTTTATCAACTTTCCTTAGTCTAGATAAAATCTTCAACCAACTGGTCAGTTCCGTGAAAAATTATATCCAATTCTAGAAACAAACCCTCTGATTTATGTATCCTATCCTAGAGAAAACTGCTTGAAAACCATACCCTTCACAGCGGCACATACCTATATAGCTCATATATGGCAGTACCCCCCTCCCCCTCCTGGGGGGCTTCTGGCCCTGTGATGACGAACATTTTCGACAACATCAACGGTGACAACCCGAATCAAAGGTAACAAATTGAACAAGCGCCAGGAAAGATGCAGTCACAATGCCGCCAACAAGGACATTGGCACGGTATTTAAACTTCAGTTACAGAGGAGTCATAAGGCTCAAGTTTCTGAGCAACAACAACAAAAAACGCTGAAATTTCAGCTGCAGTGTCAGCAATGGGCCATTAGGTCTTCTGCTTTGTTTCACATTTGAGCTCTGTGGCGGGTGGCGAGAATGACTTTTCGAGAATCCAATTTTTGAATTTCGCTGTGTATTTAGCTGGTACTTGAAAAGCAAAATAACACAAGCAATTCAACTTTCTTGGCGATGTTGTCCCATTTCTAAAAATTCTGTACTTCGAAAATGTGTCGCCGCGTCCCCACATCCCCAAGTTCACACGTCCCCGAGTACCCGAGTCTCCACGTCCCCACGTCCCCACGTCCCCACGTCCCCGAGTCCCCACGTCCCCACGTCCCCGAGTCTCCGAGTCCCCGAGTCCCCGAGTCCCCGAGTCCCCGAGTCCCCACGTCCCCACGTCCCCGAGTCCCGGAGTCCCGGCGTCCCCACGTCCCCACGTCCCCACGTCCCCACGTCCCCGAGTCCCCACGTCCCAAGTCCCACGTCCCCGTCCCACTTTTAGTCTTAGCCACAACCACTTGGCCTTTTGACATCCCATTGAAAAAAACATTCATTATTAAACCTGCAATGGCGTTGAAATTGTAACGCGAAGGGCGTTTTAGTGGAATATGGAGATCAAGAATGGAACGTCAACAGGCGGGGAAAATAAATATCTGGAGTCTTAAAAGCGACGAGAAATGGTCTTCGACAACAATTGCGGTCGGATATGAGAAGTGTGCGTTGTTTCTAATCTTATTTTATGAACTGTGCTGTTATGTAGAACACTGACAGCAAGTGGGAAATTCAGTATGGGAGAAAAAGGAATCGAACGTCTTGAATGTATCACAGTGTTTACCGAAGTCACATCTCAGATGTCTGAGATGAAGCAATTTGATTTATTTTGTATTCAAGCTGTACAGTTTTCAGGTAAAAAAATAATTGAAAATGTGACAGTGAAGAATTAATGGAAACAAAGCTTGTTGTCCATTTTGTGCTTTGGAAAAGGTTCTTCAGAAAAGAGTTACAATTACAACAAAACAACTAAAATCTCCCAAAATGTTTTTCGCTGATGGTAACTTTTTATATTCGTGCTTCAAAATTAATGTCGTTGTCATGTCGTAAATTTTGTTACCGATGGCAAAATATTTTATTCTCGATCGACCGTCCTGAAACTTCCTTCTGCTCTTCTTAAAAACTGTGTATCCATATTTATTTACTTTTACGTCAATAATTGTTTTGCATAAAGCAGGCTAACAAAATCTGTATCTTGCTTGGTTCGCATTTGATAGCATTAAAATATAATTTTCGGTCCTATGCTTTAACACAGATACTTCACTGTTTGGCAAGTAAACATGCCGCGGTAACTTCATCACGGCGCCCGCTGAATTCCGGCGATGTCACTTTCGATTTTGCGATTTATTTGTGCAGCCAAAACGTACAATAACAAAATTGAACGTTCCAAAAATCCCCCAAAATGTTTGTCGCTGATCGTAACTGTTTATATTCTCTATTCACGGTTCAAAATAAATGTTGTGTTCATGTCGTAAATATGTTATCCTCGAGCGATCGTCCTGGAAACTTCCTTCTGCTCTTTTTAAAAACTGTGTATCAATATTTATTTACTTTTGCATCAATATTTGTTTTTGCATAAGGCAAGCTAACAAAATCTGTACCTTGCTGAGTTCGCATTTGTTAGTGTTGATAGTATTTTCGGTCCGATGCTTCTGTTTTATGAGGGGTATATTATTTTGGTCTCCCATCCAAACACTAACCCCGCCCAACCCCTAGGGATTAACTTCAGTGAACTTCGGTATTACAAAGCTGTCAGATGCTCAGACGGCACGCTTAAACTTGTAGTGAAAAGAAGTTTATCAACATGTCAGCCCAGAAACCAATGTTTCTCACTTCCCATTTATTTTCTTCAATCTTTCTGGGTTCAGTACTTTGCTAGTAACCACATGTCTTCTCAGACTATTTACCCATTGAAGACTTCTACCATGGCACTACAATGATAGACAATACCAAAACAACATCGTGCACTGTTAGAGCTACATATTACGCAAGGACAGATCTGTTTTGTCGTACGAACGTGTTAGGACCTGTGAGCCAGAGGGCCTCGTCTGGTATGACTTCTTAATGACTCCCCAACTTGAAAAAATTGTCTGGAACGGTACACGTACCACAGGCAACCCAGTGTACCCTCACGGAGGGTCTAGTTTCTTTTAATTTGTAAAGCAGAAATTAAGGCATTTGTCTTTTAGAATGTCAATAGCGTGGGTGTTCCCACAAGTCTTTCATACATTCGTATATTCCATTCACTGGTAGTATCATGCAATGTTCCAAAACAGATTCTTAGATCTTGAATTGCTTTGAGTTCATTTTTTGGTAAAAGATGTGAACAGCATTAAAGGCCTGGTGCAGAATATAGATTTGTTAATATGAATGAATTATAATAAACGTTTATAGACACCAAGGAAAAGATAAGATAACAAAATTAAACTATCTTTCGTTATTTTTTTACTAATACATGAATAGATAAGTAAATTGCGCTGTCTTATTTTTCTCAGGGACGAATAGAACGTTGTTTGCTGGGTATCGAGCATGTTACTGTGAAAATGGATTTTTTCGAAGGCACATGTTTGGAGGCTGCGAGTCATGTGAACTACTACACGGATTAAAATGCGAAAATGATACCGTTAGTCTTCAACCGGGTTACTGGTGGAAATGGGAGAACTATGCACAAAAAGAACTTTACAAAAACTTCAGCGACTTCTTACAGGGGAATTCTTCTGCTGGAATGCAATCCCCCATCGAATTCCGATACCCTTTTCCTCGAGCAAATAGATGTCCAAGACCGGAATCATGTCTGGGAGGTATAAACTCCACATGTTTTGCTGGATATAAAGGACCATTGTGTGAAGTGTGTACTTCTGGATATTACAAACAGTCGAAGAGATGCAAAGAGTGCCCCTCAACAGCATGGATGATAGCACAGCTTTCCGTCATGGCAACAGTAGCTATTATAATCGCTGCGGTTGTGATTTGGAGAAGCAGGAAACAAGCTAAGAGCAAACAAGATCGCTCCTTAGTTGATATAATTCTTGGAAAATTAAAAATTGTTATCGGTTTCTACCAGGTAACATCTGGAGTTGTGGACGCATTTGCATACATCAAATGGCCAGACTCTCTCGAGCTTATTGGAAAATATTCCGAGATGTTACAGCTAAATATTTTCCAGATTGCTCCTATCCACTGCCTCTTTCCAGATCTAAAAGCCAATGCTTTTGTAAGATTGTTTATTGTGCTCGGTATCAATGCTGCAGTCGTCATTTCGGCATTTATTATTTATGAGATCAGGAAGGTCTTATTAAGCAGAAAGACCTTCCTGACTCAAGTGGAAAAAGTGAAGAAAATTTCCGAAAAAAAGCAGTTGGTCTACAGAACAGTCTTTTTTTTCCTTTACCTAACCTATCTAAGCACTTTCTCCAAGACAGCAAGTGTTCTTCCCCTTGCCTGTCGAACAGTGTGCCTTGACGAAAGACTTGAAAAGTGCGATACATTTCTAAACGTTGACTTTAATGTCAAGTGTTCCAGCCAAGAATTCCGACGATTCGTGATTGTTGCATATTGCAGTATTTTTAACATCATGTTTCTACCTATTGCTGTCTTGGTGGTTCTGTGGAGGCACCGAAAGTCATTAAAGAAACATGGCGACGGAGGTGACGACGAATCCACACATTCTCAGCATTCAATTCCAGAAATTGTCGCAGGATTACACTTTTTATTCGCAAATTACAACACTCACTCATGGTATTGGGAACTTGTTGAAACAGCTCGAAAGGTGACATTAACTTCAGGCATTATCCTGATAGGAGGTGAGAGCAGAGCCTACGTTGGGTTAGCATTGATTATATCAGGTCTCTATGGTATGCTCTTTGCGTACAAGCGGCCAATAGCGGACCCATTTGAGAACAGCCTGATGGTTTCTTCCCTTGCCGTCACAGTCGTCAACCTCGCAATAGGTGTTGCCAGTAGAATACCAGCAGAGACCACACAATCCTCGGTGGACTCATACATGGACCATATCATGTTCAGTGCATTGGTATTTGGAGCAAATATTCTGGTTATTGCAATTCTTGTAGGTAAGTATTTTTGTTCATATTTAACATGGTTCTTTTCAAAACAATGTTAACTAAGCACTAACTGACCCAAGTTTTACGTTCTCATTTTAAAAAGACACCTGTTTATTTTAACTGGAATTTTCTTATTTATTGGTCCGCCAATCTTAAGAGAGCTGGGTCGAGGAGAAAATGACGTCAAAGACTCACTAGTTTAAGAATGCAATGCGTGTGTACGCGGCTGAATTAATATGCAGCGTGGGAGTTTCGGGCCTTCAGACTTTGAAACCTGTGTTTTAAATATATAAGAAGTTGCGTTTACACGCTGAAATTTTAAGCTGGTGAGTAAATGACGTCATTTTCTCTAGATCCAACCCTCTGAGGTCAATCGGTCAGTTTTAAACGTCAGTAATGGCGGACCGTGAAAAAACTCAAAGCCCAAAATTTTGCCAGTTAGGTGTTAAACGAACACGCTTTCAATATCTGAAGAATAAAGGAAATGATCTTTTGATCATAGTACCACTTTAAAATGAAATCATAAAGAGTTGGGGACGAGCTCTAACCCAAACATACAGCCTTTCACTTTACCTGGAAGATACCGCGCTACGATTAAGACACAGAGTCGGTTTGTACTTTGCTGGTCCCAATTTCTTTTTTTTTTTTTAATTTTCTTCAGAGAGCAAACTTACAGACTTATATTTAAAGTGCCCCCTTAATCCTCTTTAGCTATAGATCGATCCGGAGGTACGAAGTCGTTTCCATACTTGATCTCCGAGAGGGTGGGGAGTGGTACTTTTTACTACCCAATGATGTGCACACCATAATTGAATTTGACGAATCCCAAAAAAGTAATAAATGATTGTTATCATATGGTGACCTAGTTAAGAGGATGGTTGTTCATTCCAGAAAAGCCAAAGGCAACTGTGGAGGTCCGAGTTTCTGGCACGGGGAGTGATTTAGAAAAGAATGTTGATCTATCAGTTTGTGATCTTGCCCCAGCGCACTCACAAATGGATTTATTTTTAGATTCACTTTGCGAGCGAAACAAACAAAGGGCCACCAATTTTAACCAATCACAAGAAGCCATGTCGCGCGTGACTGATTCTGCCATGTTTTTCTCAGGGACATGAGAACTGATTTTCCCGGTAAAGGGTTTTTTTTCAAAATAGACTCATTTTGACTGTGCTGGGGAGCCCACCCATATTATAACAACACTCTTATCAGTGCATACGGCGAGAGCTACTGAAATTTCAATTGACCAATCAGAATTCAACGAGCGGGAAAACTGTGCTATCCGACGTCACGTCAATTGCTCGAAATTAAAGGACCAAAAAACCATTAAAAGATTTTGTGGCAACTTTTTTGTCAACAAAGTTTGGCGCCAAAATTGGGTTGCCAGCGAGGGGTGATTTAAACGTGAGCTGTTGTGCTTTTTTCTAACTAATTTGAGAGTTCAGTCTGTTATTTTTTAATAAAGTGTAAGAAGTCGTCAAAACTGTATTGATAATGTATTTCTTTGTGTTCACGCCGCAAAAAAGGACTTAAATGGCGTCCTTTCCACAGGGTAGATTGACAACAACGGCGTTTACGCACAGAAGTGCACCGTTTCCCGTGAAAGGGCAAAGGATTGACAGGATAGCCCAGCTTTGACTGCCGCCTGCATTGCGGGCTCGGGTTCCGTATGCAAGGATCTAATTCACTCTTCTTTGGCATCAGGAAAATCTGTTTGCTCATTACTTTCCATCCTATGGTATAACAAAGATTGATTGAGTTGCAATGTCAAAGTGACGTTGCCTACTATTGTTATTGCGCATACGTTCTGCGCATCTCGAGAAACTCGGCTTTCCTATGGGTGGCGCTTACTAATACAGGGCTATTTCTGCACGGTTTAAAACTATGGGGGAGAAAGCAGAACTTAGCAAGTGCTCTTGGTATCCAAAAAGAAAATTGGGAGTAACCACGTATTTTTCAGAGATAATTATACTTCAATTTGGAAAAAAATGCTATACATTGCTTTGTCTTTTAAGTTTTTTGCAAATATCGTTGATTAATTATCTTCGAAAAATGGGTAGTTACCCCCAATTTTCTTTTTGGATTTCAGTAACACTTGTCGAGATCTGCTTTTCCCGCACATTCAGTAAACCGCGCAAAAATACATTTGAATTAGTAGACACCCTTCTTAAATTTAGCCAACTCAAACAAAGAGGCTAAGTGGCAAAGCTCAACTATGCTGAGTGTTCTTTTTTAACCTACCATACGAGTTGTGTTTACTAAAACAAAGTAAGTTCTTTTAGAAATTTTCACTTAATTTTGATCGAAAACACTTCAGCATCTTGCAATATGATTGGAATACAGTGACACGAACAAACATCCGGGCATTTACAACCACTGGGAACAAAAAAAACAGTCGGTCGAATATGCATTTTGCAGAGTACCAAGCTCCGTTGTTGGGCTTCTCGTTCACTAGCGATACCATACAAACGTATTCACTTCTTTTCTTTCTTCTTTTTTTTAGTCCAGTACGTCAGGTATTTTTGCCGCTATATCAAAGAGTGGCGTAAAAATCCACAATGGTCTTTTTCGTGCTGCCTAGCGTTGCTTTTGCCTCTTAATGACCTCCACAACGAAATACGAGGAATGACAGGGAAAAATTTGCTGAATGAACAAGTGCAAACTGGTAAGTTTAACATGCCAACAGTATCTAGTACGTTAAAGGAAAGTGGAGCAGTAAGCTTTGAGCTTGTTACTATTGATGAGCAGCCGAAAGAGTCAGTTAAACCTCGATCAGTCAACTTTGGCTTTGAAGAAAGCGACAAGGGTGGCCTTGAAGAAGAAGATGCTGACAAAGTGGCATTTAAAGCAAGAAAGAAAAGTAGATCAGTAAGCTTTGCACTTGCTACCATTCATGAGCAGCCGAAAGAGTCAGCTGAACCTCGATCAGTCAACTTTGGCTTTGAAGAAAGCGACAACGGTGGTCTTGAAGAAGAAGATGCTGAGAAAGTGGCATTTAAAGCAAGAAAGAAAAGTAGATCAGTTCGCTTTGCAATTGCTACTATTCATGAGCAGCCAAAAGAGTCAGTTAAACCTCGATCAGTCAACTTTTGCTTTGAAGAAAGCGACAACGGTAACCTTGAAGAAGAAGAAGATGCTGACAAGGTAGCATTTAAACCACGAAAGGAGAGTGGAGCAGTAAGCTTTGAACTTGCTGCTATTCAAGAGCCAGTCGAACCTCGATCAGTCAACTTTGGCTTTGAAGAAAGCGACAGCGGTGGCCTTAAAGAAGAAGATGCTGACAAAGGGTCATTTGATGCAAGAAAGGAGAGCGGAGCAGTAAGCTTTGAGCTTTCTACTATTCATGAGCAGCCGAAAGGGCCAGTTGAACCTCGATCAGCCAACCTTGGCTTTGAAGAAAGCGACAAAGACGGAGATGCTGACAAAGGGGCATTTGATGCAAGAAAGGAGAGCGGAGCAGTAAGGTTTCAGCTTTCTACTATTCAAGAGCAGCCGAAAGAGCCAGTTGAACCTCGATCAGCCAACCCTGGCTTTGAAGAAAGCGACAAAGACGGAGATGCTGACAAAGGGGCATTTGATGCAAGAAAGGAGAGCGGAGCAGTAAGGTTTGAACTTGCTACTATTCATGAGCAGCCGAAAGAGCCAGCTGAACCTCGATCAGTCAACTTTGGCTTTGAAGAAAGCAACAACGGTGGGCTTGAAGAAGGAGATGCTGACAAAGGGGCATTTGGCACAAGAAAGAAGCTGGATCATCACGCAAACCCGAGAGCGACATTCGATACTCATTTCTGACTGGCTGGTTTGAAGTATTAACTGGACTGACTGAAGATTATCGCGGACAACGGCATTCTTTAGTAGAAAGATAGAACCTTAAGTCCTTCAATAATGTAACCTGGCAACATATGATTATCTTATTTGATCGTAAAATCGTTATCAGGAATAGAACATAAAAGATCACCTCCACGTAAGTCTCAAGGTTTGAAATTCCTCACGGCACATTCCTTTAATTTATTCCCCACCGGATCGAATTCTTCCAAAAACAACAACCAAAGCAAGGATATTGACATGAACCGATCACCAACCTGCCGTGTCCAACCCATACTGATACACAGCTAGTCGACAGTCTAACTGTGAGCATAGCCTTGAGACAAGTAATGAACGAGGTTCAAGAGTCTTTTATTGAGTTCATATACACGACGTAAATAGTTTCAGATTTTATAACCAAAGGAATTTTTTGAAAGAATTAAAAGTGTTTGTTCTCCTGTCCGACCAGTTGTGCCTGGAGGCCCAGTGTGCCAGACTGGTTGAGGGCTCACCGTTGTCACTTTGCTGTTTTCCAAGACAGAAAGCGATCTCACTCAGGTGTACAGATGGTCGTCGGCAATATACTGCAGGGAACGAACATGCTTCGGTTTAGTGTCCCGTCTAGGGGTGAGTAGCAATAGTCTCAGTCGCTTCATACTACAGAAACCGGGATAAGCTCCATCAGTGTGAACCCTCGGGCCTTGAAAGCGAGTTCGCTTTGCCTTGCATTGTCACAACCATGATGTGTAATAATCTGGATAATATCGTACGTTACAGGAATCTAATTATCTGGAGCATTCAGTTGTTATGTTCTGATCAATGAACAAGCTTAGGAGAAGCCAACGTCATCCGCGAGTTTAATGAAGTAACTGAAAGGGAAAGTACTGCGTGTGCAGCACTATGTCATCTTAAAAAGTAATTTTATTGTATGAACAATATCAAGCCTTCCAAAAATGGAATCGTGTATACGTGTGCTGACGAAGAGACTCGGTGGTTAAGATGGACTCTCCTGATTATGGACTGTTAACTTGTAAAAATATCAAACATAATGAATTGTACAATTTATTGCCATGCATGGTCATGCCTTCTTAACTTTGCTTAACCTTATCGTTGAAGGCCTTTGGAACTTACACAAGCTTTTTAAGCTGGTGAGCTGCCAAAATGTAGCTTAATATATGTACTTATATACTTATAATACTTAAAAGACCTGGTAGTGATTGAATGCATGATAGTTTATACCGCGTACTTTTGTTTCTAAAATTGCTATATACTTTAGTAGTTCTGTTTATATCTTGTGATGTTGCCAGGTAGCTGCTTAGCCTCAATAAAAGAATGCCGGATTCATTAAAGTAAGAAAGATAATTTTCTTTCACTTAAAACAAAATTACCTTAAACTTTAAAGGCCTTGAGCAAGATTTTGCCATCTCCTGGAGTTCTCAATAATAATACCATGTGAGATGGGGAAGTTGAAACTTAGGCACCAAGGTCCAAAAAATGGGATAGAGCGGGTTAGGGGATCCTCGCGGTAGCTTGCATCCAGGCTTGATTTAAAAGGCAAAGATAAAAATTACATGTAAGGAAAAACATGAATGATAATAGAGACATTAAGATACCCCGAAATCGGTTTACAGGTAACGGGTAGCACCATATCTTTTTCATTTTGCGATGACGAAATCGATCTTACCCGGTAGACCCAGTCGTTTTTCCGGGGTCTAGAGACCGGTTTACCCATAAAAATTACAACTAGCGACAGAGGAGACATGATGGAGAAACGAGTTAGTTTTCATCATCAGAGTACTTTCTAAACAGAGAACATTCGTAAGGACGAAGTTTGGATATATTTGATAGCCTTTCTTAAACAATTCAGTGAACTTATTTCTGAAGAAGAAGAGCAACCTTGCTGCCGAGCCGGCCATCTTTGTGAACAATCGTTACCAATCCCCGCCCGTTAACTCTACGGGTATGGTTGCATGTAAATTTTACTTGAACGGGAACACTACCCGTACCCGTAAACCGGTATATGTTGCAGGTAAAATCCGCTTTCAGGTTGAATCGGTTTTTACGTCACGGTCGCCATGTTAAAGCCCCTAAAGAAAGAAACGGCGGCCATGTTGGAGCCCCGACCAAATCCTCTGGGAATTCAACGCTATTATAATGCAAACGTTTTCTTTTGTTTTCGTTAAAAAACATGGCTGTTGATCACGTGAGTGTAAACCAACAATTCAGTCTGATCATTACAACATGGTAAGGCAACAAAGAATTGTACTACTTACTTTCCGGTACTCGAACTCGCACCCTCCAGATCTGTAGTACTGTTTCTTCACCGGTACACTACAACGACCAACATGCTAAACCCAGCACATTACCTCTCATTATTTACTTTTCTATGATTGACCAATTAATATCAATATCTCTGTGTGTACAGAACAGATTGACATCATCAGCAAATACGTGAGATTCGAGAATTTTTGAGCAATGATAAAAATCATTACTATATAATAAAAGCAAAATTGAAAAAAAGCTGGATCGGCTAAAAGCTCGTTATTAGCCAATCAGATTCAAGGATTTAGCATTCCGGCCCACTGAGATGGTTCGGGAAAAAAAAAATTAATGTACTTTATTTAATTCAGCGTTTGTTATGTTTTAAGTTATCAATATCTCTATGCAATAGAACAGATTGGCATCATCAGCAAATAAGTGAAATTCAAGAATTTTTGAGCAATGATAAAAATCATTAATATATATTAGAAACAAAATTGGCCGGAGAACTGATCCTTGAGGAACACCACAAGGGACTGTGACAGGATCAGATGTTACACCATTTACCGTAACCATTTTTTTTTACGGTTTTTGAGAACAGGTGTCGCCGGATCTGTTATGGAGGGTGTTATGCAATACGGAATTTATCCTTCTTGAACACGTTTCTACAACGGAACATACTGATACGGTAGGCACGGGTGGCTAAAGGCAGTGCTTAAATTCACTGTAGAGCAAGGGGCACTTAAACCAGAAGAATCGGATAAACAGGCCGGGAATCTTGGAACTGAAGAAAGCAATATTGGATGAATTGTAGAATAGGAAAAATAGGAGAATTTTAACTCTCAAATAGCATGTTCGTATTTCGGTCTTAATTGGCTTTCACACTTTTTCAAGTGCAGTCTTCCGCTGCAAAACAAGCTTTTTTGTCCTCCGTTTATGAGGAAAAGTTTATCTCAAGCTCTTATCGTACTCTTCTCCTTTTTAGCCATTATCGCACGCCAATGGAGACGAAAAGACTTGGTTTGCGGCTTAAGACTACACTTCAAAAAAGTGTGAAAGCCAAGACCGAAAAAGAGCATGGTTTAACCAGGTCTTCAATTTGTGGAGGCCGTTATCGGACATTCAAAACTCAACTCCTGCCTATAGTTAAACGCTATGCAGATAACACAGCTTTTGGTAAGCAGAGAGTAACTGTCATTTCCTACGGCAAGTTCTCCCGAGTATAATTTCATTCCTCGATCGGGCTATGGGACAAAGAGCTCACGGTCGCACCGGGTTCGAAAGCGGCTTCTGGACCATAGACTGAATTTGGCTTCGGTGGTCGTGAATTCAACTCAACCATATTTGGTAGACCGCACCACCCTTGAACATGTTATTCATAAAATCCTTGCTGATTGGCATTCTCCCGCAGGACTGGAAACTCACTAGCATTGTACCCATCTTTAAGAAAGGAAAAAGGGGTCTTTATCTCTAAAGTTCTCGAGTGCTGTCTTCTTGCGGGTCTACGGGATCATATATAGTAAACACCCGCATGGTAGAACCTAGAATTTAAGAACCTGTTAGGCTATAAATACTAAAATTTCATTTTAGAACCCTCTTACAAAAAAGCCTGGATCCAGTTTCTCGAAAAGTCCCGAAACTTTACCTGCCATTTTCTGATGTCACAATTTCCGTTGTATCTCCAGAACGAAGAGGATTTAAGTTGTCAAACTTTACAGTTATTTTTCTTTTTGTTACCTTGAAAACAGTTTAAATAATCGGCTCTCCAAAATAAGCGGTTAGCAGTTTCACAAATGGCTTTTCGGGCCCGAAAAGTTTTCGGGACTTTCGAGAAACGGGCCCCAGGTTAGCCTAAAAAAAATTAAGCAGGTTCTGATTTTCAAAATATGACCTTGCAATTTCAGGCGACTGAAACACATTGCACTTTAAACTGCACAGATCTTGTTCAAAACGTATTTTTCGTGGTTATGAAATATAAAGGTATCCTCAGACAGTTACCCGAGAATTGCACAGTGTAACAGCGCCTTTACGAGTGATACTACACTTTTAGTTCTAGTAAAACTTTGTTCGAAACGTTATAATAGTGTGTTCATAGTACCGACTGATGGCATGACAGCTATCACAGTCTGAAGTCCCGACGATCAGTTCCGACCTTCACTGCGTTATACCGTTCCTGACAGAAAGCACGAAAGGCCAGTTTTTTGCTACGAGGATAACAATGAAGAATCCCGGATTCATTAAAGAAAGAAAGATAATTTCCTTTAACTTAAAACAAATCATCTCAAACTTCAAAGGCCTTGAGCAAGATTTTTCCATCTCCTGGAGTTCTCAATAATAATACCATGTGAGACGGGGAAGTTGAAACTTAGGCACCAAGGTCTAAAAAATGGGATAGAGTGGGTTAGGGGATCCTCGGTAGCATGCATCCAGTCTTGATTGAAAAGGCAAAGATAAAAATTAAGGATAATAAAGACATTAAGAGACCTCGAAATCGGTTTACGGGTAACAGGTAGGGCCATATCTTTTTCATTTTGCGATGACGAAATTGATCTTACCCGGTAGACCCAGTCGTTTTTCCGGGGTCAAGAAACCAGTCTACCCATAAAAATTACAACTAGCGACAGAGGAGACATGATGGGAGAAACGAGTTAGTTTTCCTCATTGGAGTACTTTCTAAACAGAGAACATTCGTAAGGACAAATTTTGGATACATTTGATCGCCTTTCTAAACAATTCAGTGAACTTATTTCTGAAGAAGAAGAGCAGCCTTGCTGCCGAGCCGGCCATCCAATCGTTACCAATCCCCGCCCGTTAACTCTACGGATATGGCTGCATGGAAATTTTACTTGAACGGATACACTACCCGTACCCGTATACTGGTATATGTTGCAGGTAAAATCCGCTTTCAGGTTGAATCCGTTGTTACGTATGTTATATTCATGATCCGCATTTTACCTAGGTTGAATTATGCACTAAACTTAGTAAACTTAGTTTAACCCCCCCTCCACTAATAAAAGGATACTTATTCGTTCCTACCTCAAGCTCTGTCTTAGACTTTGGTGTCATCTTATCGGTTTCTGATACTTTTCTATACTTTTAGTTCTTGCTTCTAGTGTGTTCATAGTACCAATACAAGGCCGTGTAGAACTTATATTTGAACAGACTTAACTGATTAGAGTGTAATGTGAAGTGCTAAGTTTTTACCCCATATGAAATGTGAGAGTTAGTCCTACTGATGGAAATGGGCTCACAAAGGACAGAGAAAAACGCTGACCAGGGTAGGCCTGCGGGTAGTTCCCACGGCCTGCTCTCGTCTGACCTTGTAGCTCAGTCGGTAGGGCAGCGGTGATCTAACCCGAAGGTCATGGGTTCAATTCTTACCCTGGTCAGAGTTTTTATCTGTCCTCTTTCTATCAGTCGGGCTGACGCTCACATGGTTCATATGGGGTAGATACTTCACATTACACTCTAATCAATTAAGTCTGTTCATATTACCGACTGGTTGGCATGACAGCTATCACAGTCTGAAGTCCCGACGATGAGTTCCGATCTCCACTGCGTTACACCGTTCCTGACAGAAATCACGAAAGGCCAGTTTTTTGCTACGAGGATAACAACGAAAAAAGCACTATTTTGTCGCTAAAAATTTTCTCCTCACTTTTTCCTCCAGCCGGGCTTCACGATTTGATGAGGGCCAGTCTCTTGCTTCTCAAGTTGCCTTGTTCATGCCTAAAAAGAATTCTGGGTAATTAATTGTGTCATTTCACAGGCAGGAAAGACTTTCGACTCCCATTTCATAGATTTTTTAATTGGAGCAGAAACCAGGTCTATTCCTTGGTAATACTCATCTGACTGTAACTTCTCATTCCCTGCTAAGGATGCATTAGTGATTTTACAATGGAAATAGACAATAATCTGGATTTTTCTGGTCATATATCAAGTGAATGCAAAATGATTAATAATCAGCTTAACGAATTTTTGCCACATTTTTTATAATTTCTACTCTTTCTGGCATTTTTGCGATGAAAGCAACACCGCGAAACCACCTTGTCCATACCATTGCTACCTCTTTCGAACGAAGCTTTCTCGACATCACTGTCAGGATGTGGAATAACATACCTGATACAGTCGTGGATGTTTTCCAAGATTCTGGAATGTGCGCTTTCAGGCATCGTGTTCATACGCACCTCCCGACCTTCAGAGCCACACGGCTGTCTAAATGTCTTTTATATGCTAATGCATTTTCAACTTACTTTTCTTATTTTTGTATTAAATTCATCAACTCAAATTTTGAGCCGCAGTGAGCCACTGATTGGCCTGCGAGATCTTTTTACGTCTGTAGGCTACTGCTCATCATTTCACATAAAAAACGTATTGAGCAACTGAGAAAGCACGCGAAACCGGTCCGAAGCCCAAAACTCCCTCACAACCGACGGCCTAGGACAGGAAATCTCAGGACTGTTATCATCATCAGGGGCTTCAAGAAGGGTTGCAGGTCTATTCAATTCTTTGTAAATAAATTCACAGAGAAAATAATTTTTAAAAATGCGTTCGCCCTTCGACAGAGAGAATACATTCACTCTGTCGAAGGGCTAACGCTAGAAACATCAGCTTTCAAATTCGTCTCCAGTGGTCAATTAACCATATGAACACAGTTTTTAAACCCATTTCTTTGTTTTGCTTCCCCACTGACGCAGCATCACAGTATGTTTAGATAATAAACCCCTTTTTGCAAAGATTTTGATTGCTTGCGTTGAGCCTTTTGCACTCTTAACAGGACTGGTAATTATATTCTGAAAATATTGCTACTGATCTGTACGGGTCCCGAAAAAAGGGTGAAGAATGGCATGGAGGGTGGAATGGTCTGGACAGAGAATTAATGTGAAGAGCGCTTTCTTTCTGCCTCATGTCACTGTAGTTTTCCAGAAAGACTGACCTT
>NW_027179795.1:995534-998034 GCF_036669935.1 Montipora foliosa
GGGGCGAAAAAGACGCGCCCACATTACTAAATGTACGCAATCAATCCGATGTCTGGTGACTGGGGATGGGGGGAGCGGGAAAATGTTTTCTTCGCGAGATACCAACGGTACGAGGGCCAAGGGAAGAAGGGCGAATTGCTCCAGAGAAATATCTTTTATACTCTAGGGAACGCCCCCCTTTATTTCCTGTGGTGAAACTTGACACATACCAGGCTTACGGATTAATGCTTGACCGTCATGGCTCGACATAAATAACATTATGCGTGCACAGAATGTTTGGTTTTATATCAAGGCATGACTCTGCGAAACGCTAACTCTGCTTGAAGTCGCACTAGTTTGCTGAAGAATGCGCAATAAAGCTAAACACATTAATTGGATGAATTTGGCCACACATGTGGCGTGTTTAATTTGATCCAGGACACTTAATTGTGGTTTACAGGATTACCATTGTTCAGCAAAGGTGGGGCGAAAAAAACGCCACATGCCACCGATTGTGGCAGCCCCACCAAGCAAAAGCAGAGTTAGCGTGGCGAAAGAAGTCGGATAACACGAGAATTATGAGAATCATGCTGTGGCTAATAATATTATATAGAAATTGCTAGCGACAGGCCTGTGTAGTCTTAACAGGCAAGCATGAAACCGCAGCCCTTGCCTGACCGGCTTCAATAAAAAATCTAAGAGCACGTGCAACGAATTAAGAAACCAAAGGAGTTAAAGTACTTAAGGACCTAAGGGAGATAGTAAAGCCGCAGCCCCCGCCTGACCGATGGCACCGTCAGCCGAAGGCTCGGACAAAGTAAACATCGATATTTAAAGGGTGACATAAGGATGAACGGAGGAAAGTGAAGTTGCAGCTCCTGTCTGACCGACTTCAGTAAACCTCCAGTTATGAAATATTACAAATGAGAAAAGCAATATTATAGCAAGTCCTTTATAGTTTTCGATGTACTTTGATACCTGGCTATATACTGCAAAGTTAAAAAGTGGGCCGCAAAGTAGCAGCCCCTGACTGTCCTACTTTAGTGGCCACACGGGAAAGGACAGCAACATAGCAGCCCTTGTCTGACCTACGGAGCTGTCAGGACGTACGAAATACAGGAGAAGGACGGTCAAGCTTAAGTCAATTGGCATTGATACTTTCAGATCTAAGGTAAACCTTAAAGGCGTCGGATTTCCATCGACCAAGAGCCCTAATTTGCGCATCAGAAAAACCCTTGTCGGCAGCGTGACACGCGCCCCCGATGCGAAAACTGTGGTTTTTGTATCGACTAAGGTCTAAACCGCAATATTGGAGACAACGCTGAAGCTCGGTATTAAATTGATAGACAGTAATAGGTGTCTGATCAGAATTACAAAAATGAGGGCCAGGTCGAGTACCTCGCACCTCGCAGTACTTAAGAAGGCTTTTAACCGGGCAAAAGATGACAGAATCATCCCGAGTAATTAGGATATCAAATGGCCGGTGGTCAGGATTATGTTTATAATCAGTGATAGTGATCTTAGCCGTGCATGGGTCGCCATCACGCGATAAAATTTGCAGATCTCGGTATTGGACAACTGAACACGCAAAACGGGTGCTCTTGGTCGAAAGCTCGCCAATTCGGAAAAGTCCATAAAAAGCAGTAAGAAACATGGCCGAAAATAGAGTGCGTTGAAAAGCCGAAGAGTTAGTGTATTCGAGGGACCGGACGAGCTCATGCAACACTGGTCTTGTGATGGGCAAACGAATATCTGAATGTCTTTGACGACTTAAGGCTGTCAATAATTTTTGTATAAAAACAATTTGGTTGGATCACAAAATCCTCCGAGTTTGTGAGCGTAAGAAATGGCAGAAAGATGTAAAGTTATCGTAGAATAAGCCAATTTTCGGAAAGAAAGATATGAAATATAAAGGACGAGACAGACAGGAGATAATGGCAACGTGGGGTTAGGGGACCCGTAAAATTGAGTATAAAATTGACGAAAGACGGCCCACGCGCGTTGATAGGATCTCTGGGATCCTTTAGTTAATGCTGAGCTCAACAAGCCACTCAAGTTAGAGACCAACTCTTGGGCAGTAGGTTGTCGGGCACTGTAGTTGGATTCTGGTCTACATCCGGTGAGAGTTCCTTGAACTTTGCTACCTGCACCGGTGAGGCTACTGACATGGCTGCTCACAGCTGAAGTGACGCGATCTGAAGACAGGTCGGCTTGAGACTGGCCTGCTAATGTGGTTTCAATCGACGTGCTGTCCTCAAACGTGTTTTGTCTCAAGATCTCGGTGAGACTGTCCTTAGATAATGCTGTTTTCACCGCTTCCGAGATGGCCGTCGATATGGTGGCGGAGAGAGCGTTTACGTCCAAGGAGACCAAACCGGGGTTGTTATTAGTTTGTTCAGGGAGAGGTGGGACCGTTGTAGTAAGCTCTGATGTCCGCACTCGCTTAGAACGTGTTTGGCGGCCTGTCCTTGATGGCTGTGCCGGACGCTTTCTAGGAGGCATGACTTATCGATAACAGATA
>NW_027179795.1:1048034-1050534 GCF_036669935.1 Montipora foliosa
AAGCAGTCGTCATCTTCATTTGGCTAGTGTTTTGTATAATATTTCTCCATTGCCGTCATGCTCGTCTTCTGGAGTGTGGTTTTTGTGAAATTTAATCGCTAGTTTTTTCCACGCAGGTCCGCACTATTCAAGCCGACGAGGACGAAAACACTGCTCTATTTTCACGAAAGTAAAGGAAAAGAACTTCAAAAACATACATTCGTTTTGAACTTAAGTTCGTAGGGTAATAAAAACATTAAACAAAGAAACAGCCCCATTAAATTTACGCAACGGTTCGTCCTCGAGTTTTCCAAACTTTCAGCCACTACTCGATCAGCAGCTACCTTTTCCAGAGCTTTTCCATCCTCCCGCTCACTTCTCTTCAACGTTTCATGATGATTCGGAAATAAATGTGCCATTCTTTTGCCGGCCTGGAATTTTTTCCCCTGCGTTTTTGTCGCCATGTTATTTTACCTAATGCTTGAACAATATTTATGAAAGTCAAGTAGACTAGTGCACGACTGATAAAAACAACGCGAACATCAGTCGTGCAGTAGTCTACTTGACTTTCCTAAATATTTTTAATCAATTTTGACTGATCACGATCTTCTCTTATCCAACATTGTGCAAGACTTATCGTCCACGGTTTCTGCAACGGTTTTCAAACCTCAACTTCACTAATGCTCGAAGTAATGCGTGACATATTACAGTCGCGTTACCTGCGCAGTTACGTTGCGCACAAACAATTAGCGCGAACGTCCTTAAGGTGTTCGATTCGTTCTCTGTCTTTGTTGAACCCATAAGTTACCAGAGCATTTTACATTTCAATAGGTTTCAGTGCTCTACATAACAGCACACTTGGTAAAATATTAGTAATACAGCTCACTTTGATTTGGGCTCGACGGGCGATAGATTGTTGTCGAAGTCCATTACTCGTCGCTTTTAAGATTCCAGATATTTCTTTTTCATCGCCTGTGTTGTTTATCCAATTGATTTCCATTATTGAGCTCTATAGGGGTAAATTTGTTTAAAGATCCACAAAGACGTCATTTGCGTTACAAGACTTTCGATGTCATTGCAGGTTAAGTTAAATATTCTGCTGCGTCCACCAGACAAATCTACACATTTCCACTACCCTCTAGGGAAAAGGCAAAGTTGACGTCATCATCAAAAACTGTTCGTTCTTTATTGTATAAAACAAATAGATTCTGTGTCACGGTTGCTGTGTATCTGTTCCATAATAGATCACAGATGACATCAAAATGTAGCAAGGACAAAAAAGTAGCACACAAGGTGATAGCCATTTTGTTACTCGTGTTTTTACCAAATTTTTTTAATCACGTCTCCTGTAATCTATTACTGAACTGACTCATGGCAACTTGAAATCTATTTGTTAAACATCAGGGTAAATAGTGCTCTTCTAATTCTGTGACAAAGGTACAAATAAAAAAAAGCGAAGACAAAACGAAAAACATCCCCTATGAAAACAGAGAAATTAAGAATTGATTCCTGCTTAATCAAACCTTTCCACTTTCATTTTGTTATTTTGATTACTGTTTCAGTAAGTTCCGGTCACAACGCCTCCACACTTACGTGACACTGTAATTTGTAAGCAGTTTAATCATTTCATCATCGCTACGTTTTTCTTTGTCCTACAAGACAAACAAGACAAAAACGGCAAAATTACCGGTGAAGAATCAAAGGAGCCCTAAAATAGGTCACCCATAAATATTCAAAGCCTCTTGATCCTCGTCGATGAGAGACTGAACAATTTAATAATAGCAGAGCTCCGCGCGCGCCGAAGGCGCACGCACGCCGAGCACCATAATTAAGGAAATATGGTAACCCATTGATGCGAGAAATTTTGGTTTTTTAGCCATGACGTCATCGATCGTCCGTAGGTAAGTCCAAACTACCATGTATGCCAATGCGACCAGTATCATACTAGTTTACAGCATACATCTTTGATATTGAACATCCATGTTTTGATCAATTGACAGCTGTCAAAACAAGGTATCCGCTGACCAGTACCGCCTGACCATATCGCGGGCTCAAGCTTAGAGCTCACCGAGGTCAGCTGTTTTTTTGCAAGTTGACCACTGATCAGGTACTGGTTTTTGACTGGATTGCAGGCTCAACTCAGGTTAACTTACCTAAAAATAAACGAGGCTTCATTTTTCGCGCGCTTCCTGTGGCTCGACGCGGATACACGGGCATACTATTTCAACTATAGCTCCTAAAATTGCGGTGTATCGCAGGGGTCTGTCCTTGGGCCTTTGCTATATGTTTTGTAGAAGTCACCGGTGGCAGATATCACAAAGAGACACAATCTTACGTATCATCTCTATGCTGATGACACTCAGCTCTATGTGTCATTTAAATTAGGAAGTGATGATCTCTCCTCAGCAAAATATAGCATTGAAATATGTGTACAGGAAATCAATAATTGGATGATTCTTAATGGCCTTAAGCTAAATGAGGAGAAAACTGAGTTTATTTTACTCATTTCACGTTATCGACC
>NW_027179795.1:1058034-1063034 GCF_036669935.1 Montipora foliosa
TCTTTCAGGGCACCAAGAATGACCTCGCCCTCTATTGTAGAGGTTGCCAGTGTGTGATTAATCACCTCTCTATCCCCAACGTTGTTTAGTGCCCTCAATGCTTGTTGACCAGCTGGAGAATTAAGAGCCATTGCTACCAGCGCAACGAAGTTGGGATTGTTTGAAAATGAGGAGTCCACAGCGACTGCGTACCTTCTTCCTCCATCATCACGCAAATCTCTGAATTCACCATGTGTTCTTAAGGCATGCCCATATCCATTTGACATCATCCTGGTTACTTCATCTATCCTGTAAATTCGAGCCAAATTCCCAGCCATCTGAAAACAAGTCATTTAAGTGTTTTAAAGTTAGCCCAAAGAAAAAGGGAATTTTCACCGTGCCATTTCCTTGCTCACCCTTCCATATTTTTAAGTCGCATTATTTGTACCTTCCCCTCATTCATATATTATTTGTCGTTATCATATTGTTAATGATCGTTACACAACTACAATCATGGACAAAAGTGTTGGGAAGGTAACTTCATTTTACAGATAGTCCCCCTCCCCCTTTTCAATGTTGGATTTTCCAGGGAAAAAAAATGGTGACTTTTGTTACTTGAAGAACTCCAACATTGAATATGGGGGAGGGGGGCCACAAGAGCATGGTATTTCCCAAATACTTCAGCCAATAGTTAGAAAAATCGAATTATGTGTGAAGTGAGCTGATGCCCGCAACCTTCCCAACAACTTTTGACCACGATTGTAGATAGGAAGGACTAGTCCCGTTATAGTTCTGTTCTATTCAGTTTAACTTCTGTGAAAGCACCCATTTTACTTTGTGCGCGCGAGGAGATCGGACGTATTTGTCAGTAAGCTCCGTTAGAAATTTCTTACGGATGTATTTAACGTTTAATTTCGATACGTCGGTGAAAGCGTGGACACAGGAAAACCGGACGAGGACTTGAGACGCAGTTAGAATGATCATCTTAAATAGCATCTAATTAACACCGTAAAACAGTTTTCTGGATACTCAGGCCTAAAAATGAACCACGAGAAGACGGAGGTAATCCCCCTGGGTAATATTCAATTAATACAAGCGGAATTGGGTGTGGATGGCATAAGTAGTACCTTTAAAATATTAGGAGTATATTTCACCTATAATTATCGGTGTTTTTATGAAAGGAATTTTGAGTGCTTTGTGAAATCTATTTAACTTATACATTCCATATTGCCGTGTGCTGCATGCGCCTGTTTAGTAATAGATCACAGATGTGGTACACGAGGCGATAGGCGAGTGTGTCACTGATGTTCTTATCACATTTTGACGTCTTCTGTGCTCTCTTACTGAACAGACGCATGGCAACATGGAATCTATTTGTTTCATATAATAAAGAATTCAACTTTATTCGCATAAAAGCTGATGGAAACGTCAATCACCCGTCTGTCCTCTAATAGATCAGAGCCAAGAACCAATCAAAATGCGAGAATAACTAGGATTATTATAATTATAAAAAGGAATCGTTAAAAATCTGGTTCTAGAGAGGCGTTCACGTTTGTTTGATTGGAACGATTCAAGTTATTAAATCCTTTGTCATCTCAAAAATCCTTTATCGCATAGCTTTAGTTTCGTGCAAAAGATTAGATTTTGTCAAAGCAAAGTAAGGCGGGCAGCTTTGATAAATTCTATAGAAGGAGGTTTCAAAATAACGGACATCGTTTCTATGATCTCAACTCAGAGAATATTGTGTATTAAGAAATAGCAAGTTTGTTTCAAAATTGTTCACTGCACCTACTGCTAGAAAGAAATATGAAGAAAGTTTCAACACTGAAGAGTCTCAATTAGATTGGAAATAAAATATTTAACACCTTTCAGAGCTACTTTAAGCACTAAACTACGGTTGCAAGATAATGTCGTGCTTGCTCGCACGCTTCGTGGTGGTGCAGAGTTGCCCATAAAACTTGTTTTCGAACAAATCTGTCTCCAATTACTGACATCGTACCTGAGTTTCTTCTAATAATCTGTTTCTGTGAGACGTCAGTCCGAATTCACAACTAGAACAACGAACTTGAGACAAACTGTAACTGTTCCACTGCTGCAGCGTACTGACCGCAAATACATGAAAATGTTGACTTCCTCTTTGTGCATCCGCTATTTATTGAAAATTCCGTTGACGTCGTAAGTACCTATTATATTTTCAAAACATGATGCTCTCATCCCTGCTAAAATTATTTTCATAATAGAATATGACATTAGCTAACAAGTAAGGATAGCAGTTGTGTATACATTAACGTTAAAAACGCTGGTCACATAACTTGCATGCATGTTTGGTAAATTGTATTTTATGACAAGCACTGTTACAACACAAACTTTGCTTCGTTTGCACAACAATACACAAAAAATGTTGCGGTAGCGTAAATATGTTTATACTGCCAAAAATGTTTTTAAATGCTGATGGTTGCCACAAATATGATAGATAATTACTTTTAATTTGTATCATGCTTAAAGTCAGAGCCAAAGATATTTACTCTCTTTTAATCTCACAATTACTATATTTGTGTTGTCACTCGTAAAATCTCAAAAACGTTATGAACAGAATTTTAACTTAACTGTCACTACTGGGAGAAGCCCTGTGAAAAGTATGTGAAGTTCATGTGAAAATCATGTGAAATTAATTAAGAGTTTCATTGGGATTTCATAGGGATTTCACATGGTTTTTCACATACTTTTTCACAGAAATGTGAAATACCATGTGAAAACAATCATGTGAAAACCCTGTGAAACGGGCTCCACATTTTCACTTGGTATTTCACAGTATCGCACGTGAAATACCACGTGAAAAAAATGTAAAAATGGGATGTAATTAAAAAAAATGGCAGGTTAATGCACCTGTGAAAATGGATGTGAAAATTATTTGCAAGTGAAATACCATGTGAAAAAGTAATGCGACATGTGAAAGATCTAGAGAAACACATGTGAAATACCATGTGAAATACCATGCGAAATTCAATATATCCTGTGGAAAAAATCATATAGATGTACATGTACACATATGTAATGAAACACGACTTCACATTAATATTGCATATCATTTTGAAACACATTTTCAAAGACAAAGAATTACTCTTTTTTTAATAGTTTATTCATGTAGTAAAAAATTAATAAATAAACCTGCCTAAAATTAAAGTACAATTTGTATCAAAACAGGCATGTCAAAATTCAAATATTGGAAATATTAATAACTTTCTTTTTCACAATAAATGTATGGAATAATTATTGATGTCTGGATGGATTAAAATTGGTAAAAATTAGAAATAACCCTCCTATCAAAAATCTTTATACACTAAATAAGAAAATTCTATTAGTTCATAGATAAAACTTGGAACATTATCCATGACAACATTTAACCGTTTGCAGAGTAGGCTGATTAAGACAAATAAAATTTTCTAAAAATTTGAAATAAATGTCTTAGTTTTATGCATCAAAAACTTTTTTGGTTTTCCTTGGCCTTTTTTTTGGTAAGTCTTCCTCTTCCTGATTGTTGTCAGTGACTGGTACATAAACCCATGGTTGGGATCTTTTCTTTTTTCTTCCTTTGGTGCATGTGGTAGATGACTGTGATGAGGATGGATATGTGTTGTCATCAATTACTTGTGGAGTTGAGGGCTGTGAAGGTGGTGGTGTTAATTGTGGCAGTGGTGGTGTTCTGTGCAGTGCTTGTGGAGTTGTGGGTGGTGGTGGTGGTGTTCATTTTGGTAGTGCTGGTTCGGTGCTGATTTCTGTAGGTGGCGTTGGTGGTGGTGAAATGGAGGCAAGGGCTGCTGTGGAGCTTGAAGCTTCTTCCAGTGTTACATGTACAGTTACAGGTGGAGACTATTCAATACGACAGTTGAAATGTAAATTGCTGAGTTGAAATACAATACATGACCAAATTAAAAGGAGAGTCTTTGAGACAGTATTCTTGTAGTGGGCTATTTATTTATGCCCCTTCAACTGATAAACCAAAGTTGTTTTCTCTCAGTCTCAAGGGTGTGGTAGCGTAATAGGAGTCAACTGCATGTATAAGTGTATGGAACTGTAAAATGTAATGCAAAACCATACCTCTATATCTTCAAGAAACTTTTCTCCGTTTGGCCCTTCCAGTTTTGTTTTCCTCTGCCCATTTGACCGGCTATAATTTGCCATCATCTTCAGTTTGGCATATGTCTCTGCAACAAAATAAATAAGGACTTTGGTTAAGGTTACACATGTAGACCTTTCCCTTTGCTCTGGGCCTGTCTAGGGTGGGTTCAAATTCACTCCAAGCAAGTCATTTGCCAAAATTAATAATTTATTGATGATTTCCGAACAAATCTGAGTCTCTCTTGCCCAAAGTGTAACCTGTAATTCAATTTTTTTTTATAGACCCCCCCAAAAATACTCAGAAAATACTGTTAAGCAATAAAAAATGGTATTTATGGAGGAAGGACCTGCCACCTGAATGCACGTGGTTTTCAGGAAGTTCCTCCAAAACTAAAGGTCAGCACACACAAGGGAACTAGTCCCTGCATGCAACTAGTTCCCTGAAGAGTTTAAACGAGAGAAAATTGAACTTGAAGTCAGCTATATTTCACTTAAAACAGACGTATCACTTTAGTTAAACTAAAAACACAATTACACACACTTTAAGCATTCTTATGATGTTTGATATTAAGTTTCTTGAGAATGCTTTAGAACTTAATTGTGGGGTCACTCAGAGAAATAGACCAAAGTGAGTCGTTTTAGATAGCATTCCAAAAGTTACCGTGCTGTGAGTAAATTTTTAGTAAATAATTTTTGCACTTATTGCTCAAACTTTGAATGGAATCTGTCTGAATTGTGAGCTTAGATGCATACTACTGAGACTATTATTACTTAACAACAGTACTAGTGGAAGGGCTGATATAAACGTTAAAATACATACCATTTGAGGACGACTTCTTCAGGAAACCAGCTCTTGCCACTTTCTTATTGTCATGCATGACAAGAACCTCTTCCCTAACATA
>NW_027179795.1:1068034-1088034 GCF_036669935.1 Montipora foliosa
TGTCAAAAAAAAATCTTGTTGATAGGCACACATTATTGTTGTCCCTTGAACAAACAACTTTAAATTTCTACACTTGATGCAACAGTAGAGACCTTCCCCAAAAGATTAGATTTTGTGGGCATCTTAAATTGCAGCAGCTGATAACAACTGATTGACAAGCCTGCAGTTAGTAAGCCATGTGTATCACTTCTTGGAAGCATGCTGAAAATTTAACCAAAAAATAAAAGAAAGATTTTATTACTATCAGTATTCAGTTGATCTAATTGTTGGGAAGTTTGAAATATTATTTAAAAATCTGGTCAATTTCTGTTTATACAGTATTAGAAATGATTAATTGATAAGGTGTCTAGCCACCTGCAAAATAAAGAAAAATAAATTTAGTGCTTAACTTACAACATGCACATATTATGTTTTACAGGTACCCATATTACTGCTCTTGACAAAGTTGTGTATCTAGACAACAGATGCTTTCTGCCTCCTACACACCCTCTGAGGAAGGCAAAGAAAACATTTCCTTCCGGGAAAGCAGAGCATCGCCTACCTCCTGAAAGATTAACACAGGAAGAAGTTATGGTGAATAGCTTGGCTTATGAAAAAGCCAAGAATCCTACCCAGGCTGCTGGATTTGCTACAGCTACTGGAAGCAAAGGCTGTTACTGCTTGATGCTTTTACCAGACCACGACCGCACAGAACAGGTTTACCCAGATACCATGCATTTGATCAAGAATGTAACCAGTGAAATGGTACAATTACTGACAGGTTACAAAGATAGTCAGAAGGTTAGAAAAGCAGAACAACAACTTGGTCGATTTCAATCAAGCTGGGTAGTAGAAAACCAAGAAAAATCCAGTGAAGAGTCTTCAAAAAGGGGTATGAACAATGCATTGTCTGATGTAAGTGTAAAAATGAATGTGGACTAGCATCCCATCAAATTTACTGTTGGTGCCTATATCTGGACCTACAAAGCTGTAAGCCTCCATCCACATAATAACAAATTATTGTACTATTATACAGTATATTACTAAGAACTATGTTATTACACACATTTCACATATTGTATTATTGGTTAATATAAATTGCAAGTGGTTTTGACGCAAGCTCTTGATCAGTGACAAAATGCATGGAAATAAATCATGTCAAGATTTATCACTTACTAAATGTGGTTGCCTTCCTTTAGGTAAAAAAGGAAAGCAGAAAGAAAAACTGCCTGATGCCCCATTCCGTCTCACCTGTGATGAATTGAAGGTTGCTGATAAAAGGGCTGGTAATGTCCAAGTTCCTGTAGGGTATGGTTGGAGTCCTAGACCACTTTTTGCCAAATACTCATACATGAAGTCCCATGACTGGAAGCAGGTGTGTTGGTACAGTTAAATCCCTATTTTTTGTACATTAGTGCAAAGAGGTAGCAGAAATCAAGGGTTTCAGAAATCTACTGTGGCATTGAGTTACCCTTTATTTGCCTCCAGCCTTTTTAAAGGGGCTAGGTCACGCTGTGAGTCTGCGCACTGAGTCCGTTTTATCCGTCATCATGCATGTCAATTTCCAATTGTTTGCTATTGTTAAACATATCACGTTGCGAGTAAAGTGTCACCCGACGTCGATTTTGGTTGCTCGAAGGTATTCGGCTCGTAAGGAATAGTGCTCGCTATTCTGGGATTCGATTTATGCAATACTAGTAGAAGGGAATGGAAGGTCAGGCGAGTTTGCAGTCTGGTGGCATTGCTGGAACTTCACGTGTAGAATCAGACGATAATTCGCCGCCTTCGCTTTCGGTAAGATAATGAATGTTATGGTTTTGAAGCTTTATTTTGTACCCCGCTTCACATGCATGTGATTTCTTTAAAATTTCAGAGTCGTACTTCTTGTAAGTGTAAAAGTACGTGCTCCAGAAAGCAAACGGCAAATGGAAGAGGCTGTCCTTGTAAAGGCGAAAACCTGTTGTGTTCGCCGGCGTGTAAATGTGGCACCCGAAATAAACCTTGCCAAAACAGAGTAAGCTTATGAGTAACATATTTGTCTTTTGTATTATCTTTTCTATTTGCGAATAAAGCTCTGAAATGTTTCCGTGTTACTGTCTTTTTTTTCTTCGTGCTTGAATTCGCGCCTGAAAGATCTTTTGACCAGTTGTGTATACAATTTGCATAAATATGCGCTTGTGAAGAAGATAAAGTAGACAATATTCCCTCCGGTATTCTCCTAGAAAATGTTGTTTCAAGTACCAGTTATAAGGTGTTGTACTGCTCTTCACAGGAAAGAAATTCTTGTGAGACTTCAGTTTCAAATCGTCCTGTACCCACAGCGTCGCGTGAACCTTCTCGACCAACCGAAGAAGAAGAGCGAAATAGAGAAAATGAAAGAGTGAAGGTGAAACAAAAATCATTCTTATATCCCCAGATATTACTTTGACGTTCTTAGTCTAGGAAAGTGTATGAAAAAATTGCTTGTGAAAATTTTCTAATCCTAATGCAGTGACATTGGGATTAGTAAATGAACCTGTATTGAGTAAATACAGATTTAGTCAAACCCTTCTCCGGCAGGAGTTCCTCAAAACCCTCGATGCTGAGATGGTGCTAAAGTTATGCACTCGGGCACTGCAGAGGGGAATAGGCAGTATGGATTACATCGATACACTTCTTCTAATGGAGGACGCAGTCGAAGACGGCGATAGGGAGGTCAACAATTCTGAAGAAAGTAATGGAAATCCACATTGCAGTGAAGGCCATCAGACCACACAACCGGAAGCTGGACAGCAACTGCCGCCTGCTTGGCGAACGTCAGAACCTCCTCCACAGTGGTGTAAATGTGGTAACTGCAGGGTCATGTCACAGGAGATTGAGAACATTTGTTGTAAAAAAAGGAAATGTGTTACAGAACATGCAAGGTTTCAAAAAGTCTGCCTGGATGCTGATGTTCTGGAATTGTGCATCAAAAACCGTGCAGATATAAGAAATGATAGAGAAGACAATAGCACGAGAACGTTTCGCAAAGCGGCTTACAGGCAATTTATTTTAGATAAATATGGCCATCTGGGCAAAGGTAAAAGAAAGGTTGCTCCCTCGTGTGTTGTCTGGTGTGTTAGGCACCATTACCCAGCAAGTACTGGTCTTTATATGGGGTTTAGGTCACATTAAGGAAATCATGGCTGGCCACACATACTTCAGATGCAAAACTATTGACTCGATACTATTTTGAAATTGATCTTTCTGCAAAAAACTAATTTCGCAAACAAAAGTCTGCCCTGCTTCACTTTTACCAATTATAAAGTTTGAACACAATTTAAAAGTTGTGCATGCATGTTCTTGGCTGCATATTGAAGTGCCTATCACCTCAACACACTTTTCCAATATATTTATTCTCCGAAATCATCCCAAATACATGGTGTTGTTTTTAGAACATTTAGATTGAAATTTCACTCTTTCATTGGCTTTGAAAAATGGGAAAAGTGGTCATACCGTGATTAATAACCGAGCAATGAAAGGGAATGGGTTCAATACCGGGTTGACGTCACAAATTAATTTGCATCACTGTTTTCAAAGAACTTCCTCAATGCAAATTAATTTGTAACGTCAACCCGGTATCGAACCCATTCTCCTTAATTGCGCGGTTATGGATCAAAGTATGATCACTTTTCCCGTTTTTGAAAGCCAATAAAAAAGTGACATTTCAATCAAAAGGTTCTATAAACAACACCATGTATTTGGGACGATTTCAGAGAATAAATATATTGGAAAAGTGTGTTGAGGTGACAGGCACTTTAAGGCATACGTGCTGACCACAGAGATCATGTTTATCTTTTACACAAATTAATGTGGAGATTGCCCCTGAACCATTCCATTGCCAATGTGTTGCATGAGCCAATCCCCCTTCCCTTTGTTGTTACTGATCCCCTTATGTGCACTTATTGAATTACACGTTGAAAAAAGTAACAGAAGTTAGTTGTTAATTATACACATTATTCCAAAATTTTGGCAATTTTAGTATTCTTGCAAATTAGCCCCTGCTACCTTATTTTGAAACTAAAAATTGGAAACACATTTGACCTTGAACGAGGCATTAAGGGCTAATTTTCAAGAAAGCAAAATAATACTAAAATGACTGCCATTTTTTAATAAGGTGTGTAAAATTCCAACTTTTTGCAGTTGCGTTGTATGAATATTGTTATCTTTGAATACTATGTACAATAATGTGAAAGAAGACATGTAATGTAAAGAAATCTAGTCAATGCTCTTTTATTTGCTAAAACGGGTTTTTGTTTCTCGCGCCGCAAACAACTCTGTGGAAGACACAGGGGGTGCCTGTGCAATGGTAGGTGCGATCCTAGCAGGGTCATCCTCTGACAAGCTCACATGATGCGTAACTGTGTTAGTATCCACAAGCCTTCTATGGAGAATTCTGGCCATTAGCATTGGAATATATCCGAAACTCTTTTCCTCTTTCACAATCTTAGCATTCCATGCTTTGGTTCGTTGGTTGTACTTTCTTGTTACAAGTTGCTTATCCCCGCTTTTACTTCTGGCTTGCCCTCGTTTGACATGGAAGTTCCAGTCGATAGCAGCAAGTTGTTTGCTTGCCTTATATGCTCTGAACCTAAAAGAATGAACATTCAAGTAAATGGTTACAATCCTGTATGAATATGTTCTTTAAGTGTCATGTATGCCCTTAAAGGGGCTAGGTCACGCTATTTTAGGTAATTCTGTTTAATTTTGTTAATTATGAGCTCTAAACGTCAAATTGGCAGAGCAAGAGTCTTTCATTTGCAAAATCACGGCCACATAACAGCTGAAAACGATTTTCCAGCTTTGTAAATGATATTTTGATATAGACTGATATAAATTTGAAAAAAGGTGGGCTGACGTTTTTCAAATTTACCCAAATTGAATTCATTTCAATCCTCTCCAGTTTTGTCCATCCATGTCCCTTCTTGGCTTCCCTGTGTTTTGTTAGAGTTCTCCTATAGTTTTGAACAGTTATTTTGATATTTTTGTTAATTCTATGACCATTCGATCAGTGCTGAAATTGCCTAAAATTGCGTGACCTAGCCCCTTTAAGCATTGTCTTCCATATTCTAAAGTATCCATAATTCATTCATTGTGTAACTTTGAATTTACCTGTCCTAAATGAGGAAAGTTGGTGGTTGGCCAAGGTTTAAAAAGGAATTTTACTTACGAGTAGGCACATCTCTTTGGTGTGTAGACCAACGAAAGGCTATTAGCGCATTCCAACCCACCAGTATGTCTGCAACGATATAAAACACATTGATAAAAAATAATGTCAACCCCAAAACACCTCCATGCATTGCCATCTATATGTACTAAACTTCACTATGCTGTAATGATATCTTGTACAGTAAAGGTGGACCAAAAAAAAAATGAAGACCATGTGAAACCTGAGGAAGGTGGCTCCTATTTTTGGGGAAAGATGAGATCACAACTGCGCATGTACTAGTACAGAAAAGTACTTTGATATATACCTGGCCCTAGTTGTTTGAAGGTTGGGCATCTCTATCCACTGGTTAAAGCACTATCCAGTGGATAGTGCAGTATCCAATGAATGGTGATTTATGCAGCGGATAGCCTTTACAATCATCTTTTAATAACAGGGGCCTGTTGGTCAGTGGCCATCTTATAACCCTTCTGCCACCCCTCCCCCCAACAAAGAAATAGAAGGCATACCTGAACCGTACGTAATACTTAAAGCTTTCAAGAAGGCCTGGATCGAGTATAATTTCTTGTAAGGCTTCGAAGTCCTTTTCTCTCCTATCAAACCATGGAAGGGTGTGTGTATCGTTTAGTTCATCATGATCGCACTTGCCTCCAGTCCACTCATGAACATTGCAAACATGGTGAAGGATGCCAACCCATTTGGTCTAAAAAAAAAATGTAAAACAAACATTTTATGAAACTGATGCATTATGTTGCTACATTCAAACCCTATATTTTAAGGAATACTTATACACATTGCTAAAGTTGTTCCTGGTACTGCACAAGAAGGTTGATATTTACCTTGAGAACATCCAATGCTTCTTCGTCTGTGGAACATCCTTCTCTGGAAACACTGCAGATATACCAGAAGTGGTTGATGATGTGGTCAGTCCACTTGGCAATCTTCTGGTTTGCCCTCAAATTGCTTACCTATGCATTTAAAAAAAAAAAGAAGACATGTTTGACAAATCAATAATAATTGTGCTGTTACACAACTATTGTGTATCCAGATGGCTCAACAGGTGTTGAAGAAGGCAGTCGGTTTGAGGAGAAAAACTGATTGTATAAATCAGTTAGTGTATTTAACAAAGCTGACTTTGTCAGTGTTGACGATAGTTGAAAGCCCTGTTAAGTCTTTTTTTAAGGAAAAAGCAATTTCAAGTTTACTGTGATACTACCTTTAGAATGCACTTTCTGATACTTTTGGCTTTGTGCCATATGTCGAGGGAGTGAAAAACATCTTCAAAGCTGTCAGCTGAAAGGACAATGCATTTAATGAGTAAATGAAGGAAGGGGGGAAGGGTAAAATTCTTAAAAGTAACGTTTACGTTAGATATAATGTAAATTATATTCTGTTCAGTTATCATTTCATCTTCTTTTTACTTGAGAGATTTGTTGATTTATGCTTCTTATGTTTTTAGGACTCACCAAGAAATTTTTTGATTGTGGTAGATGCATCTGTGCTAATTTCTACTACATTTAGGACTTGTTTCAACCTGGTCAGGGCTTGCTCAAGGGCTTTCTTTTCCATAGCATTGCTCTTCATGTCCACGTGCCTTTTGTCCACCACTTCTACTTCCAAGATATATTCAGTAACCAATTCCATAAGAAAGTAGCACAGATTCTTAGCAGAAAAACCTGGTGAATCGCACTGTCCGTCCCCACAGAGTACTACCTTCTCACCTCTAAACTGTTTAATTAGCTCCCCTCTCATCCACTCCCACCAATTATCAACTGCTGGGATGCAGTAGAGCCTTTGCATCCGGTGAAAAGTTGTATTTGAGATGAATGATAGGCCCAGGAAATCAGCAAATCTTGCAACCTTTGCATGATTGTTCCCTGAAAGTAGCACAGCAGCTGCAGTTTGCAGATTGTTGGCCCACAAACCATTTATTTCTCTTGATGAGGAAAACCTCCCTTTATGGCCAGATGAACACTGCCAACGTACTATTACACATGTTCCAATAATGGAGTAGTCCATCGTTCTTGTTAACAAACAACCTGGACTTGGACACTTTCCCATAAACTGTTCTAGCAAAAGGTCAAGAGAGCAAATAACTTTTTTTGACCGGATAGTTTCAAGTTCTTCTTTGTAAATATTCTGTTCATATAATCTTGAAAATCGAACATAGGGACCAAACTCAACACTTGCAGTCTCCACTGCAGGAGAGTTTTCAACCGCTGGACCAGAGGCAGCCAATTTTTGAGGTGAGCTTCTGTCTGAAGCACATTTATCATCTACAGTATCTTCAACATCACTGACATGGTCCAGAATGGCACTTTCAATACTGTAACACAAGAAGACAGATTGTCAACAGTGGTGAACAACAATGCACCTATGTTCCATTGGTGTGACTTCGATAAATTATTAGTATATGTATGTAGCTGCAGAAGTTTTTTCCTATTCATGTCGCAACAGGTAACTAGAAAAATGCTCAAAAAACAAGGGTGAAATCAATTTTCCTTCCCATCTTATGCTAGAAGGCAAAAATTAAGAGCCTCAATTGCTGTACTTGTGCAAGTGGTGTAGTATTAATTATTATCAGACTGAGTACATATGGTACCTTGAATCACTATCACTTTCTCCTGAATCGTCACTACTTTCCTTATTCATTTCCATGAGTGCACTTTCCACAGTGATCCTAGACATTTGAAGCAAACATTTGTATGTAATTATTTAACTAGGACTTTCACTCATGTTCAAGTCAAAGAAACCTTTTCCTACTAAAACAGATGAAGATTATTCATGAACAATACTAAGATACAGGATATCTTATGGAGGACAGGAATTAATTCAAGTTGACATAAAATTAAACAGACCAACAGTTAAAAGGAGACACAAGATCCCATGGAAGACAGAGAAAATCAACTTCAAGTTAAAACAGGCAGCATCTGGACAATAATCTAATTCTTAGACATCTGTTCTGCAAAGGCCACCATTGTCTATATTTGTACAACATAGTTAAGACTAAAATGTCTGTGTGTTTCATTATAGTTCCATGACTTGATTTAACACAAAAATAGTTCCCACATAAAGGAAAACATTTTCATACGTTTCAGTAGACATAATATTCACCTGGGTGTAAGTATAGAACATTTGAAGTAAATAAAATAATAGCCAACCATTTACATGTATATGGATCAAGTATTGTAAAGATAGAGAATAATTAGGTAAACTCACTAACAAAATAATGGTCTGAATTTTGTACCTTGAAGTAGTACAGGAATAATCCTCATCTTCACTTGAGTCACTCCCTAGTGCAAAACTCTCCTCATCACTCTCAGCATCACGACTTATTATCACAGAGTCATTTACTATGTGATATGACGACTCTCCAACATGAGCGACATTTGATGAAACATGTACAGTGACATTTTCTATCTCAACATCTGAAGATTCCAGTGACATAGGAGAGGCTCTATCATTCCAAGATAAAAAGAATAAGATATTGAACAATTTTAGTATAATATCATCCAAAGAGACTGAAAGAAATTAATGGCTGGGTTATGATGTCGAATAATCTCCTATATATTCCAAATTATTCTCTTCCTTCAGCAAATAAAATTTTAATAATAGCAGATTACATAGAGTAAGGCAGTTGTAGCATGTTTCTTCTTTGAGTTCACTTTAGTTTAGTTCTGACGATCTCTTTGGAGGAATAAAGGTGCAGTCAAGCAGAAATGCATGTCAGGGGTTGAGAAGTCAAATTTCCAAGGACTTAAAGATAGCTGAGAAGATAACCATGTACAAATCAACATTCAAGCCATAACAAATATTTACCTTGATTTCCGAAAAGCTAAATTTCCAGTTGGAGAATCAAAGCAAGGAGCATTATGTCGATGTTGAATTGGTGTTGAAGTAATGGGCACTGAAACAACACGAAAAGATTAAATGTTAATAATATGTTTTGCCTAAGGATATCTATGGGCTGTACGTAAACTAAAGTCTGAGAAAAAATGAATATCATTAAGAGCAAACGAAGTACTTTATAACGAACAATTTACAACTCTAACCGGTTCGAGCCTTTTTGGCGTTGTCTTCATCTGGTCTATCTCCACTTCTTTTTGACCCTCCTGAAAAGACGTCTTTCAGCCTTCAAAATAAAGAAAAGACATATGTATAAAGCTTAAGTTAATATTAGAACTGTTAAGTACCGTACAACTTTTTCAGGAGAAAATACAATAGATGAAACATCCTCACCTTTCTCTTCGCCGAAGCTCCAACGACAGCAAATGAGCAGCGAATGACGAATCTGTGTTGAAGCTGCTGTTGCTTTTCAACGTGTTCCACGTTGAATGAATGTCTTTGGACAATCTTATTCGCTTGAATTGAGAATCCCACGTTTTCCTCCGAAGGAGAAGTTTGTCTGGGGAGAGAATTAGACGGCCTGAGTTGGCCCTTCGTCCTCCCCGACTGCCACCACTAGTGTATGACATCGCAATTAAAACCGAAAATACCACGGATCGGTGAAAATAGCTACGTCAAAATAAAGTTTAATAAATTTACTTGAAATTACAAAAAAGATCAGATAAGTTCGACGTCGCGATTGCTCAGGATTAAACAGATTGAGTTCGAGTCGACGGTAATGGCGGACAGTTTGAAAAAAGGTGTCCCGCTGTTTTTCAAAGATGTTGCTTCCCAGTGTGCATGCGCACATCATGACCTAGCCCCTTTAACAGTGTCAGAAACTTTAAGCACTTGTAATCTACTCTGATCTTAAGCATCAACTAAATTTTGAAAGGTTCAAGGAAAGTTTTTAAAAATGGAAGCCAATTTCAAGGTATAAAATGTGGTTCAAATTTGTAGGAGATTCAAGTTATCTTATGACAGTGTCACATTTTGAATTGAATCCAGGGAATGCCCAATTCCCTCTATGAGACGGGCATGCAGGGAATCACGGTACACGGTGTTCATTAAAACAAATTTCCAGTCCAAGAAGATGAATACTAATCCTGGCACTTACTACTGTAAGTTGCTTCGAGTTTTCAGGAAGTTCATGTAAGATATGGTTCCTCAAGTTAGGATTCCACAGTCAAGTTTTGTTCTGTAATATTTAGCACATTACATTTGTGAATCGGCATTTGGATGAAGCATCTGCAAGGGTCGAAAATTTCTTATTTTTCCTTTTAGTTGGTAACTGATGGAATACTGAAGTTCTGTTTTCGAAAGCCGCTATTGGGAAGGAGTCAGAGAGTTACCCTGTTTAGACTATTTGACCTATTATCAGCACTTTGTGATGACATCCAGGAGGTGGCAAGAGTTTTAGAGTTGGAAGAGGAGGCCAATGTTGTATTGTCTTTGATCGAACGAGACTTTCCAATAAGTGTTCAGGTATTATTGTAAATTGTTGTTAATTTTTCTTGGTGGTAACAAATTAAGGGATCACAGAAATACCAGTTCAGTATATATCATACTTAATGTACAATACAGTTCTCTCACTTTAGTGCATTCATGTTTATATGGTTATGGATAATGCTTTGGGGTTGCGGTTGAAGTTTTGCAAAAAATGAGGTCTGCAGGCTAGGCCTATGGCTTGAAATTTTCCCATTTTTAAAATCCTTAGGAGCCATTCTAAGTGAATTTTGTGCCATATGGAAAAGTCAGGCACCAATGGTTCAGAGGTAGATAATGCTATCTGCTCACTATTCAGCGGATAGTGCAGTTTTGTTAATTAACACTTGTCCACTGCATATTGATTTATGTATATGGTGGATTGCATTTTCCACCCTTTGAACAACTGGGTTGTTTTTTTGCTGACACTGTTTGTACAAGAATACTTTTTGGAAATACTATAGCTCAACTCAAGTATAATATTTTCAGCTATTATTCCAACAGTGATTGAAAGGGATGTTCATTACTGTTGTTATCATGTTTGACCTCAATGTAGACTATAAGTATGCACATGGTACGCCATATTGCCAGAGGAATTGCTTCCCATGGTCCCGTACACAGTTGGTGGATGTATGTTTATGAAAGGATGAACAGCTGGATATGTAGAAGAGTGACCAACAGACGCCACCCCGAAGCCAATGTTATGGAGACTTACAGAGTAAGTGGAGATAAGTTTAGTTGCTATGCCTTCATGTTTATACATGTATGTTATGTTACTGTATAGAGCAACAAACTGGCAAACGTTTGGGGGCAAGTGCATTGACACGTTTTGTAGCTGCACAGTCAATTCTTTTCCATGATAAGTAAGACAGTACAAGTGTTACATAGGTGCATTGTATGTTACAAAATCTATGTTGAAATGTTTGATTTTTAAAATTTTAACTACCAATTGATGCTACTGAAAATCTTTTCTCTTCCTTCCCACATACACCTCTTCATAAGAAATCAGGTTTAAAATTGAGGAACAGGTAACTGCTTATTGTCAGGCCAATAAAAATCATGTAATGTATTATTTTTCCGGCTTTGTAGATCTTTGACTGGTGCCAATATATGAGAATAACAGGGAAGCTTCCAACCAACAACCCTGAGAAATCCAGCAGCAAGAAGGCAGAACCAGAGCAAGAGTTCCAGGAATCCTGTCACAGGAGATCGAATGATCCTATCACTGGGAAAATCCTAACTTGGGTGACAACTGGCAAAGAAAACAAAGGAACTTTGTCATCGATTGTTGCTGTCGAAAATGACTCTGATGTGAAATTTGGGAAGGTTCTCAAGTTTACTTGTCAAAAGACGGAGAATAAACTTGTAGAGTCTGCTTGTGTCCATGTTTTTTCCCACCTGAATGAAGATGAGGAGTGTGGTCTCTGGTGGGTCAACACAAGCATATTCACTGAAAAATGGGTGCCATTGTGTGACATCTCCAAGCCACTTGTCACAGCAAAGGATGATGATGATGTAAACAAATTGTGGATCTTGAACTATAGAAGAAGTAGATACATGTAGACTATAACATGTTAGCGAGTAATCACTTGGTGAGGTTTACTTCACACTCAGGATATTAGTCTGTGCAATGTCACTTCAAGGGTTTGCACTGTAACACGTTCTGCAATTCAGACTTTACATTTGTATCCATTAGTACACACTACCCTTACCAGCTTGTGGAGGAATCTCTCAAGAACACCTCAAATTTAATAAAGGAAATAACTTAGTACATCCATGTGATGAAGCTGTTCAATTTGAACTTACGAGTCTAATATACATATAGCTTCTTATATTACCAACAATTTCTATTTCCTAGCAAATTTTTTTTTTTTTGCTTATTTATCTTGATGGTTATAAATTAACCTCATGTTATGCTACAAATAAACAAACATAGTGATTCACACCTTTTTTGCCTGTTTATGTGTATATAACAGGGTGTTTCATACTAGACTCTTACACCCTGTATATATCAAAGCATCTCTGAATTTCACACGTTTTCTTTCACATGATTTTAAGTCCTTTAAATTTACAACATTTTTGGAGTTGAGACATTTTTCACAGGGTATTTCACATGCCTTCTGCCCATATAACAGCATCTGATGTTCAAACATTTTTCACAGGGTATTTCACATGCATTTATGCCCATATAACATGCAGAGCTAGCGTCTATGAAGTTCACACATTTTTTCACAGGGTGTTTCACAGGGGTATGCTTCTTCTTACAGTAAAGGGATGTTTCACAGGCTATTTCACATGTTTCATTCAATTCCAATATAATTCTAAAGTCATTTTAAAAATTTCACATAATTTTTCACAGGGATAAATTGTAGTCATTAAATTTGCTAAAATCAGTTTTTGCTTCACAGGATATTTCACAGGATGTTTCACATCCTAAAAAAATTCACATGGTTTTCACATGAACTTCACATACTTTTCACAGGGTTTCTCCCAGTAGTGTGTAGTATTAAGTGAATACTACTTACAAGGCTGCCTTCAGGTTATGTAGACCAATATAACTATTCCTGTATCAAGTTCCGTTACTTACGGGTACGGTTAAGACATCTACTGAACCACCAGAATCCCCGTCAGTTATAAACTGATTCACCATTTTGCCCGGCTAGATTCATCAAAGCGATTTAGAACGAATCGTACTGTTCTGAGTTAAGGTTAATGCTAACCTTTTGGGTGCCCTCCGAGAAATCTTTCGTCGGAGTTTTATTTTCGGTAAAACTCCAGCAAACTATATATCCCCGCAAAGGTAATTAAATGAAAAATCCGAAGATGTGAACATTTTAAGTTTATTATGGCTTTCTTCAGTGCGCGCAAAACTTTAAATTTTAACTATTCATGTTCACTTTGTTGAATTATCCGCCTTCGCATTATCACGCACAACCTGAAACAAACTGTACTTTATAGGCTTTATAGGCTACCAAAGTGTGTCGGGCTTTTAGGATCTTCCTATTGGTTTCCGAGAAAATAAGCATTGAAGTTGACCAATAGAATTTTCTCCGTTTCGCGACACATAGAGACGTGTCAAAGTAAAAACATAACTTGCATGCATGGTTGGTAAATTGTATTTTATGACAGGCACTGTTACAGCTCAAATTTTGCTATTGTTGGCACTACAATACACACAAAATGTTGTGGTAACGTAAATATGTTTATACGGGCAAGAATGTTTAATGCTGATGGTTACCACAAATATCAATTACTATGATAGATAATTACTTTTAAGTTGTCTCGTGTTTAAAGTCAGAGTCAAAGATATTTACTCTCTTATCTCATAAATTGCTATATTTGTGTTGTCACTCGTAAAACTTAAAAAACGTTATGAACAAATTTTGAAGTTTCAATAATAGTCACTTAACTGTAGTATTAAGTGAATACCGTACTTACAAAGCTGCCTTCAGGTTATGTAGAACAATATAGCTATTCCTGTATCAAGTTCTGTTACTTATATAATTACGGGTCCGATTAAGACATTTACTGAACCACCATGCCAGAATCCCCGTCAGTTATAAGCTGATTCATCTTTTTTACCTGGCTAGATTTATCAAAACGATTTAGAACGAATCGTGCTGTTCTGAGTTAAACAAGTGCCTTACATCTCTGACCATGACTTCCGAACCGAATCGAAAGAGCTACTGAACCGAAATACCCCGGAGTTATCATTCAAACTTAAGTGTTTCATCTTATAGAAAGCAACTACAAAACTATTTTAATTTTCTTTTACGTACAAATTGCTAGATTTTTGAAAATTGAGCTCAGCCATGGTGCTCTTATATCTCCTCCGGGAGTAACCCTTATATTCATTTAAAAAATTTTGAAGTGACGCGCCTTAACAAGTTAAACTTCCTCTTTCACCGACTCTATTGTGTTGCCTCTCGAACTCAGCCGAATCAAGTGATTTCTTTGAAAGCACAGCTTTCCGATTCGCTTTGTCACCACTGTGCATCGGTCACTTATCCTGCACGTTCCTGTAGTGGAAAAGTCCGTAGCTGTACGAGCTAGCGATTTATTCACATTCGTAAGTGCTTTGGAGTCTCTTGATCGGTGGAAGACAGACTCGAATGGAAACAAGACGCCTAAGAGCGTCTCCGTGGGATGCACAAACAGTTCAATTGTCCAGTTATAGCAAACCACCACGCTTACTCAGAGCGAAGAAATCACCTGTAAAATTTGGAAAGTGGCGAACGTTTACCAGACAGATAACCCTGTAACTTTAAGTAGGTGCTACTTGTTACACTAAAGAGAAATAAAGGTTATCTATTAATTGATACAAGTGAATTTGCCAACGGAAACACTCAGTACAGCAGCAAGCAGAGTTTACGAAAACTAAAGATTATCGAGAATTGTCAGGATATTAAGGTGAGATATCTTTGGAATACTGAATGAAGATCGACCATTATTTGTTTTCTTTATTTTTATTTATTTGCTCGGTTTTGTTTACAAACCGAATTAGAATTAATTAAGCTTATAATTATACACAAACACAAAAACAACACACCTTTACTGTGGGGTAGTATGAATTCCTAAATTTGAAATGAAGTGCAGCAGTTCAACTGTTGCCAATCAAGAATTGCCCAAAAAGCAAAATTTAAATTATAATTCTTTAAAAATCAAATATAGGAATTAATGCGAAGGATGTTGCATGCTTTTTTTGTTGGATTTGATGATGTGTGCAACACATTGGTTTGCGTCTTCATAATTTTGAACTGAGAATTTGTAGCATTGGTTAACTGGTCTTTTCTTTGTACACTGGAAGCAGAGTTTGGAACAGTATGGTAATGTACACAGGTTTACTGTATGGCCATCACTGTACACAAATAAATAACAAATTATTATAATACCTTTCATTCAAAGTGAGCAGAGGTGAAAAATAGTAATAGACTAAGGGCTACACCTCACACAAGCGACCATAAGCCTGGAAGCATTACAAGAATAAGAATTGTAAGTATGAAGTCAGAGAGCAAAAGCTGAAGAATATTTATGAAAGATATTTAATTTTCGTATTTTTGACATTCTTATGTTTTCCCAGTTCAATCCAACAATTCTCATGACAGTCTATGTCAAATGTGAACCAGCCTTAAGTTACAAAATAATGAATTCAAAATAAAGTTTCAAACTGACCAAAACTGGTTTCCTTGCATTTAAGTATTTACAGTATTTGCAAGACAGTGAATAAAGTTTTCACAATCAACTTCAATGTTTACAAATCACATTTGCATTCTATGTGCTTTCAAAATTAATTTCGTCAACCAGGAACATTAACTTTTCAAGTGTTCTTATCCACTACTGCAAAAACACCCTCACAGAACAGAACTGTTTTGTTGAAGCATAACAAAATTAAACCTTGTTTTTGTTCCTTAAATAAATTCTAACAATTCTTCCAGGTCGACTGTAACTTCTTGATCATTACAAGTCAATGGCCAATTGTTTCCAATAATAATTGACCTTGCATTCCTTTCTAAATCTTGACTGATGCAAGATGATATAAAACAATATCTTAAGGTTCCACCTGTGAAATTAAATCAATGCAATTAAGAATTTCCTTGCACACTGAAACGTTTAACAACTGTCCCTGTCATGCAACAAAAAAAATCGAAATTGTTCTATGAAAAAGGTCAAGAAGTTGAAATATTGTAGGAAACATATAAGCCATCTCCTCAATTCTCGCAGGTCTGTGCAATACATCGTTTTTGAGTTATTTGTCGAAGCGTTTCACGCAACTTAATTCTCCATTTTACAGTTGCGTGCTTAGTTAACTGGCCTTATGAATGAAAGTGAGGCTGGAGTTCTGGAGTTGACCTTGTTTTGATAGAAACCTCACTGCTTTTCTTCAGTAAATTCTTACTAATTAGCATGACAGCAACATCATTATCATAAGAGAGGGAGGGAGGTCTGTATCATAACAAAGTAGTAACGAAGCACACCACTGTAAAGAGGTCTATTAATAGAGTTTTGTAGGGAGACGCCACGTTGGTGGTGGCCCGCGGAAATCGATGAAAACGTCTGAAGTTCATATTGCAATGAAAGAGCTAACATTTCGCTCTTGAGATAAAACACAGTTGTATGAATACATCTCCTAATGTACCTGGAAAGCCTCAAACTTCTGTGATTCATAGGGACAGGCATTTTTTCCAACCGAATAGCTTTGTATCAAGGTGTCACGCAAGGTGACAATTCGGAAATTCAAAAGGCTGCATTTCGAAACGAAAAACGTCACGGAACGAGAAACTTGGAAAATGATTTATTTTTAGGTCATCTTCAACCTCCTGAAGAGAAAAATTCAGAAGACCTAGCGATTTTGATTTTAGAACTTGATGACAACTTAGTGATTGTCGATAAAAGGGAAGTGTAGTATGAATGATAAACTGTAAACCTTGCTTGTAACCCTTATGGATTGTATCGATTACCTCCGACTGCATGGACAATGAAAATAGTGGCTGTATTTGAACTCGATGGTTCACTGTCAGGGGTGAACGTCTCGGCTTCTCGATCCATGTTGCAAATTTTACTGAGAAGTTCCCAAACTGTGATTTGACGTTAACTTATGTATTAGACTAAATATTTTTCACCTTCTCACATCTGTACCTGGGACTCATCGAAATTGATTTCGACTCTTTCTAAAGATTAAATGTGAAAACACTACTATACCGTCAAGTTCGCGCCCTGCAACCTCCATCTACATCTGTTCCATGAAATTAATGCCTCATCCACTCCATGAATGGGCCCAAAAAATCGCGCAAAATGTTATAAATTCAATGCAAAAACCAGTTTTGTAATAACAAACACCTTGATGATGCAATAACATCTTAGTCAGAGTTCAAACAGCGGGTCAGGTCTGGATAGGGAATTTATATATATATGCAATTTATGACTGCAAAGAAGAAGAAAAAAAAGAAAAACAAGAACAGAAAGTCAACAACACAGGATCCTATGTGCCGTCACCCAACCAAGTAACAACCCCAGCCAACAGGGCTTCCTTTCAGTGAGAAGCACAAGCACGTGGTTAATAGCCCATTTCCGAGTTGCTGCATGCCTCAGTTTCAAAGCGAGTCCGGGTGCACAACCATTCAAATGGAAATAAGTTGTGTATTCTTATGCAAATCAAACTCATTTCCCTCACAATAGTTGAATACCAAGACTCACTTCGAAACCGAGACAAACAGCAACTCTTGTTTATCCAATTAACGTTCCATTCTTGAGCTCCACATGGGTGAAAAGACTCTATGCACAAAGACAGCACTTAGCTGGGGAGTGACAGGCAAGACTTTTACCCACACGGAAAAAAAATAAGGAAAAGAGACCGGAGAAATATTACCCATTATCCGACTGGGATTGCCATACTGGCAACCCTGTAAATGCAACAAATACACAGATTTACCAACTATACAGATGATAAACACTTTTGCTAACACAGTTACAACATACAGGCCTAAGGTTATTTGCACGAAGCTGAGAAACAAATATATGAGTTCTCAAAACCAGACCATTTTTCCAGAAAGGCTGCACTGCCTTCGTTTGCCACCAGGGTGACAAAATCTTCGAAAATGGGGCGAATAGAGATAGAGAAGGATTGCGTTTTTGCCGTGTAGCCATTATATTTGAACAGACTTAACTGGTTGAGTGTAATGTGAAGTGCTAGTGTTCTACTCCATATGAACCAAATACAAGTGCTACACGGCCAACGTTTGCAAACACGTAATCCTTCCTTGTACTTGAACATGTTCATCGCCGACGGTGACTTTAACATCCTCAGTCACGCCCACGGCCTGCTCCCGTCTGACCTAGTAGCTCAGTCGGTAGAGCAGCGGTGACCTAACCCGATGGTCGTGGGTTCAATTCTCACCCTGGTCAGAGTTTTTCTCTGTCTTTGTGTGGGCCCATTTATTAGTAGGGCTAACGCTCACATGGTTCATATGGGGTAGAACACTAGAACTTCACATTACACTCAACCAGTTGAGTCTGAATAAAGATAGGCCTACTCTGGAACCTTAATAAGTCGCCTTTATTCCATTACACCTTAAAGTTACTCTAAAACAGTTGAGAATGAGTTAACAAAGTAGTGGCAGATCAAGGGGGCATCTTAATGTAATTGTCTCTTGGTTGATTTCTAAAAGAAAGAAGAATGGGTAGGACAGGGGCTTGCCTCCCGATACCCATTTGAAAGGTGCTGATCAGCCTGGCGAACTCCTGCCGTAACACATAGGAGAGGCCAAAACACACAAGAGGACATGCAGCAGAGATAAATGTGAGTGTTTGCAGGAATCATGTAAGTCCTGATTAAATATCTGTGACAAACCGTTTTTTTAGCTTTGCCTTGCAACATGTAGCTCTATAATGGAGACATCACATGCAAGATTCTAGTTTGAAGTCAAGTCTGAAGCAATTAATTCCCGACCTTTGTGAGGAGGAGTGATATGACCAAACAAATTTCAGCTAAGTGACAAGAATTGAAATTATTTACCTTTGATGTAATGTTGATGTAAGCTTAACTTTAACTAAAGAAAAAGCCTACGAAAATGTCTATTGTAAGGTTGAGAAGTCTTGCTCTAATCATTTCATGCAAGTTTGTTCGTTTTGAATACTAGTTAGTCGAGTTAGTTAGTCTAGATGTCGATGCTCTTCACAAGCATACATGATTTAGTCAAACTGAAGGGAGTAACCAACTTTTATCTGTTATTCCGTCGCACAAAGTTCCAAATCTTGATCGCAAATTTTGTCACCAATTGCAAGCACGATATGTATACGCATCCACTAAACTCCACAACTCCGAGGAAACCTGCTCTTGTTTTCTCTTTGTAAAGGGTTGATGCGTAACTAGATAGATGAACTCAAAGCCAAAGCTCAAAGAAATTCTTTTAAATTTATGTGCCAGACAAGTAAACCAGACATCCGCATAAATTCACGTGTATGGCAAGTGTTGCATGTACGTGCTGGGTGTACACTTTTCATATGTGATGCAGGAATAAAAATGGCAATCGTGACAACAAAAGCTCACAACATTCTTCCTTTAAAACCTCATTGTGCTGATCAATCGCGTAGAAATGCCTCATCATGTAATTTTTAGCCTTGGGGGTTGCATGTACTGCTTGAGGGAAGGCTACCAATTCTGAGAATGTTATGGTCACGTGACTTGACTCAAGCTCACGAAGTCTACCCATAGAGACATGGACACTAGCTGGAAGAATCAAAATGGCGGACAAAAGACTCACTTGTACGATTTATGATGATGACACAGGAGGAGCCTAATATATAGATTTACCCAAGCCTAAAAGCGGACCTCCCTGGTTATTTAATCTTACTGCCTGTAGGCAGAGCAAATTGTTGGGATTGTAATGGTTTTTACATCGGTAAAACTAAACGGCGGCTTCACGATAGAAAAACCGAACATTTTAAGGCCCTAGCTAAAAATGACAAT
>NW_027179795.1:1095534-1098034 GCF_036669935.1 Montipora foliosa
AAGTGAATGATCACAGCATCAAGCGAAAATGTCCAAAACGGGTAGAAAATGGAGACCGGGCTTCAAAACAACCAAGAGCTTATGACCTGGTTCTTAATTTTTTTTGTGCTTTCGCATTTGAAATGAAAGACTCCTGTGCGAAATTGTTTATGTTAGGTGCTGATCTTAGATGTTAGAGCTCAGTCATCTTACCACCGACCTGTGCGCGTGGGGCCTGAAACAAGGGAACATCACACCGAGGCACCACAAGATGCTGGAGTCAAAATTAAGGCTAACGAAAGGTTTAGCTTGGTCATGTCTACTTCATTCTACTTCATTCTACTTCTAGTCTTTCCATCTCTACTCTTCTATTTTGTTTCCATTTTCCAGTTGAGTGTTATATTTCGTCCAGCAAAACTTCGGCATTCGATTGTGTTCTACAAAGTAATGTATTAGTCGCTTTTTGGCTTCTTTCTTTTTAGCTAACGATGTTTTTTTAAACACATTTTGTTTTTCAGAGCCGTTTCTTTGCTTTATTCTGGAACGGTCCCCTCCTTAAAAGGGAAAACAGATTGTTACTTTTTTGTGTGTTCCTTTTGATGAGATCGGGACGTGCTTTGATACGACTTGAGAACAAAATGGTTATTTATTGCAAAAAGGGGAACCAATTGTTCAGAGTTCCGAATCCAAAGCGGAACAAACTGTGTTCCTTCTCTCACCTTAGGAAGTGATTATACGACGACTCCACCAATTGCATTACACAAGAGTTCTGGTGATACTTTAACACTTGAAATGGAACATTTAAGTTTTGACTATTTTGTTTCCACGATGACTCTGGATGAATAATATTCGAGACCACACCATTGACTGCTCTTTGGATTTTTAGCGAATTTGTTGGTGCACCAGTAATCGTCTGACATGCAACCCAGTACCATATATCGCTGGATATGTTTGCTTTCCCGGCGATGAAAGTTGAGAAGCGTTGAATGTGGTTTCTTCGTTTGAATCTTTACTTTCGTGGATGTCTTGTGATTTACGAGGAGTTTTTCCGCGCTTCTTTCTGTCTCTTTTCGAAGTGCTGATAGCCGAGAAGAAAAAGCAGACTTAATGCAAATTAAGATATCCTTGAGTCACATTCATGCCGTTTATCGCATAATTTTATTCAGATCCACGCATTATCGATTCCTCGTCATCAACTCGCCAAACGCACTTAAAAGCAACAACTGAACACAATTTTTCTATTCTTGCTACGACTTCGCATTCTGCCTTATCTCTAATAGCTTTACTGTTTAGCTGGGAGCAAGGTCTGCTCATCTTGCCAGATCGTGGAATTGAAATGGATTGTTTCCTTTTTAAAGATTTCTGCCTATATATAGGAAACAATTACAAAATCATGAGCCAATCAGAGCTAAGAAACACACCAAGGATCTAACGCCTCTTATGCCTGTAAGAAAGAGGTGTCGAAAGTCAAAGAAGACGCTTGTCAAAATTAGCCAAATGTAAACCAATCAGTGCTGGGAAACTCACCAAGAGATGACGACTTTATTAATGCTCAAGCAAGAAAATGATGATGAAATTGCAAAGGAAAAATGAAATGAACGATTGTCAAATTACCCATCAGATTAAGAGTTTGCCGTAGATTGCCGTAATTTAATCATGCCATACACGCTAAATACGCTAAACACTGAAAACACGCCATCAACATATCTGCAAAGTTAGCCAGTTTAGTCGCAGTACACTTGTAGCAGTTGGAACATTGAATTAAGCCAAGCCTGACTTCTCAGTTTTCAGTTTACTTTCCTTTGAACGGTCTTCTCTTTCGTGACAGTGGCAATTTTTGCTAAATCTTCGTTTTCGTTTTCTTCCTTGAATTCTTTTCCAGGTCTGGTTTTCGATTTTGTTTCAGCCATTTCCATCTATGGAATACTTTCGACAAGTTTCTTCTGATTTTCGTTTACCGCTGCCACCAAATATATCACGAACTGGACACTTCACAAAAGATCTCCACTCCAATTTCTCGTCTTGGTTCTTTATTTTTCTTTGAGACTTCTTGATCCCTGGATCTTGTAACAACTGAACTCTCTAAGCACTCTTCCTGCAACTACTCTTGTTTTTATCTAGAAGGTTCAAGAATCTCTATTTATCAGTGACACCTACACAGTGACCGGACGCAAAAGATTCCATGATTACTGCCAACTCAGGTAACACTGTGACTACGCGGAACTCATCATTCTTTAAGAAGGCACCGAGAAACACTTTAAACCCGCCAGATAATGAATTTTCCTTCGGAAGTCAAGCGTGAGCATTTCATGCTTTGCGTTAACACATTGGTGTTAGCACGTGGGGTCTCTGGAGACCCCAGTAAGGTATATAAGCGTATTACAGCGTCAAGATAGTCATCACGTGCGAAGCTACCCGGCGGTTGTTGCTGAGGAATTATTTATCTATTTATTTATTTATTTATTTATTCATTTATTTCCTCATTCAGTCAGAAACAAAGGTACAGTTATATTATAATTTG
>NW_027179795.1:1103034-1130534 GCF_036669935.1 Montipora foliosa
GATTAGTTTTAGTCCTATGTCCTGTGACGTAGTCACATATGTACCAATTGCGTGACTTTCAGATTAAAGGGCCTGTGGCACTCTATTGCGCATGTGCGGCTGTTTGATTTTTGACCCGACGGTTCTTTTTTCAAAGCCAGTATCAATTACGGAAATCCTGTTTAATCGACACAGTGAGACGTGCCAAAGTTGTAATAACATTTCTAAACTTCAGTTTGGTAATATACGAAGGACTTTGACGCCATATTGTGTTAGTTTTTGGGATCTGTGTAGATAAAGTTCATGTCCACGAAAGCCGGATCAGGCGAAGGTGCTCGGGTCGAAAGGTTCTTACACCTCGTAGCCGCCTTGCATCCAAACAAAGAAGAAAACAAGTAATAGCAGATGGGAGAAGGCACATCGAAAGCTCTATATAGCGAAAGATGTTCATGAAAGCTGGAAAAAATAAAGTGTATGTGCGTCGATTCCACTGACACGGCCTTTGCACAACATCTTTTGTCCTTGGAGGTGAGACGAAGAATGGGGTTAGTATTTACACTGATTATTGGTTTCCCTTTAGCACTATGATTCTTTGTCGTCAGCTTAGTGTGCGTTTTATCTTGCTATTCGTGTTTTTTATCCGTCAGTTCAGTTGCCATATCATGGAATGATGGCTTTCAGTGTTGGGACGCACAATGAGCAATTGGCTTCAGCTTTGAAACGTGGCAGGAAGCGTCTCGATTTAGCTGTGGAAGCCCACGGTAGATGATAATTTTTGTTTGGTAAAAAAGAAAAGCTGAAAATTTTTTTTTGTTCTATTTTTTTCTGATTAGAATAGGGTCAAGCATGATAGATCTGCTCAGTTTATTTCGCATCATTTGAAAGCCAATTTACCGGTACATTCATTTGCCATTCATTTAGCTACCTTTCTGCACAGAGTAGCGTAACATTTTTGATCAAATATTTTGAAATACACTATGCAACTAATACTCTATCAAGCAATTGAATACACTATGCAAGACGTATCATGTTGATGATAAATTTTACGAATAATAACAATTAAATAATGATGATAATAATAATAATAATAATAATAATAATAATAGTAATAATAATAATAATAAACAGTAAGTTGTGTTCATTTTAGTCAAACAGAACCCACCTGGTAAAACTATTTGTGAAAAGCACGGATCACTTTTGGCATACTGGTCCTTTGGAATGTGCAAATAGTATGTCTCTGATGTACACACGTCAATGAGAATTCCCTTCACGCAAGTTTTACACATAATTATCAACAATGATGAGCACAGCAGTATGATGGTAGTTATTAATACTGTAAATGAAGAAATATGTTGTCATGAAGTATGGGTATATTCATTGTTGAAAACTTTAAAGGACACTGCAAGTTGACACCAGTAGTTCAGTAAGTCATGGGTTGTTGTTTAGTTGATGTTTGCAATTGGTACCAACTGGCAGAACTGTTTGGCTTACAAAAGGAATTATGGCATAGAGGGTTACCTCAAATGAACAATCACAGACCCTGGGCAGTCAATCACTGTCCAGGCCTAGGTTCATCGGCTGAATGTAACAGTAGTGGAATATTGTAACTAGTGATTACTGTTGATAGCAATAATTATTAAAGGGGCTAGGTCACGCTATTTTAGGCAATTTCAGCACTGATCGAATGGTCATAGAATTAACTAAAATATCAAAATAACTGTTCAAAACTATAAAAGAACTCTAACAAAACACAGGGAAGCCAAGAAGGGACATGGATGGACAAAACTGGAGAGGATTGAAATGGATTGAGTTTGGGTAAATTTGAAAAACGTCGGCCCACCTTTTTTCAAATTTATATCAGTCTATATCAAAATGTCATTTACAAAGCTTGAAAATCATTTTCAGTTGTTATGTGGCCGTGATTTTGCAAATGAAAGACTCTTGCTCTGCCAATATGACGTTTAGAGCTCATAATTAACAAAATTAAACAAAATTACCTAAAATAGCGTGACCTAGCCCCTTTAATAATTTTCCTGGCTTTTCATATTTACTGGCCCATAACCTTTTTTCTAGGGAACAGGTTTACAGAGCAAGGAAAAAGTTGACTATCCTTGATTGGAATTACTGGTATCATAATGGCTTTTCATTTTCCACCACTGAGGATCATGCTGACACCATCATTGCACGAAAATGCAACCAGAGAACAAAATCTTGGGACGTGAGGATGTTAAAGGTGTCCAAACATTGTAGATATATTTGGATGCTGGTGGAAAAAACTTTCAAACTTTGCATTGATGACGACGACTATTTAATCACTCGTGAAGTCTGTCTGGAACCTGACAATCCCAGAATCATTTCTCCAACAATTGTTGAAAGTGAACCTCTTCCAGCTCATGAGCTCCTGGCAAGATGCAAAACATATTTTCACAAATAAGCAGCTCATAGAGATTTAAATGCAAAACTTTAATTTCAGCTACTGTAAAACTAGGAAAAACATATATGCCCTCACAATAATGTGTTGCAGTGATGAAATTACTAACAGTCAGGTGTCAATGGAATGGCTCAAGTCAAGCTAATAAGCCTTGCCTTTTTGCTTCAGTTTTGGTAGTAACTTGAAGTAATAATTATATAAACTGTTTTTCTCTCCAAGTTTTGTGGGGTCATTGTGACATGTAGTACTTATGGCAGAGTTCAAACCAGGACAAGATATACAGTGTATGACTTGACAGTTTTTAACCCAAGATAAGGGCTGACCATACATTACACATTGTAGCTTCGAAATCGTTGTTGGAGTTTTGTCTCATGGTAATATATTGTATAACTTTAGAATTTTGTCTCCTGATGTGATTTCTTATTGTGTGGTTTTGTACATGGCAATTTTATTGCATAGCTTTTGCAAACTGAAATAATTTAAACTACAGTGAAAAAAAAAAAACAATGTAAATACAAAAAATGGAAATTCCAATTCAGTGCTGTGATATTGGGAAATTGACAGTTATTGTAAAAAGTGGTGTTGAGAGTGACATGTGAATACAGATGACAGACAAGCAAAATCAAATTTTATTATTGTTCATATACATGTCTGCATCAAATTATTTGAAGATGTGAAAGCATTAATTATTATTCTAAGAAAATTTCCATTCTTGCAAAAGTTTAAGTCAGTCTAAACCAGAAGAAATCTAAATTGCCTTTAAAAATAGTTTTTATCCTAAACCAAAGTTTCACAACAAGGCAACTAAAACAAGTCAGTTATTGGGGGTGATGGTATGCTTAAAATAATTATTAAAAGAGGGGATCCTGAGATTTCCTGATATTTTTATGTGGGAGTGGAGGTTCCCTTTACTGAAAAGCCACACACTGTCAGCGGTTTTGTCTGCTATTACTTCCCAACATTTAGACAGTTCGGAAACCCATCTAAACACCTGTTGCTTAGGGGATAGTGTCTTCTAGTACAAAGTACATGCACACAGCAGAGGGAACAACTTTCCTCTTCCTTCTTCCAAGGGCAGTCACCTTGTGTATCTAGGATGTATAACTATTGTGTTCAAACAGAGTTTTCAACAGTGCCTTGTTTGTGAAATACAGTTGCATCCCCACATCCTTTGTTTTTGATGTCCTGGCTCATACACCTGTAGTACGGCAGTTACCTTATTTGCCCAATTCAGGAACTGCCTTTTGGTCAATAGACCAGTTTCATAAATGGCGACCACCTCTACAGTTTTTGGTATTTTTAATATGTTAATTACACCAACTTCCCTCATTTTTAATATTCTTTTGAAAGTTGCTTGTCATAGCAAGACTAGAAAGGCTCGTCAGCTAAAACAGAAGAACATTTTATTTGGAAGGCATGAAATAGATCAATACAAATGTAGGTTGTCCACTTGACTATGGTACATCCGCAAGTCAGGTGCTGGCATCTTCATGGTCAGAGGCATTTTCATCTTGTTCCATAAGAAGGCAATCATCATAATCCATGCTTCCCACTCCCTTCTGTAGTGCCTTTATGGCCAGTTTCCATGCCATATTTATCAACTCCTAGTGAAAGAGATTATTTATTAATGTGGTACATTGCAATTTACTGAAAGAAGTCCTGCCCTCAAAAATTATTGATTTTATGATGTACATACATAGAAGAGAACTCCCCACAAAGACTTCTATAAATTTTTGACTAGTCACAACTGGCTAGGAACGTTTTTTTTTTTTTTTTTTTGGAGAAATCGTGAAACGTGATATGCTTATTAGCTGAACGGTGAAATTGACATTATACAGGTGATTTGGCAGAACAAGTTACTGCAAGTAAAGCATTCAAAATATATTTGAATGCATGGAGATTTTCTAATATGGAGTGTATTCATCACTGATTGTACATTCTGAATGTTTGATTTCTTCTGATTCTTTTCTTCCTCGCTCATCAAATGTTCTCGATTTCCCTGAGGCACATCAGCGACACCTGTTTTTTACTAGCACTTTCAAATTGAGAAAATCGCATCGGAGCTCGAGTACTACCGGTTAACAGGCCTTGATAAACAACTCAGCTGTCTGTTCGGCCTGCCGGAAACCGCAATCGCTGTGGAAAAAGAGTGTTGAACATATATTATCGCCTACCTTGTTTCATGCGTGTTTTCGTCCCTGTTCCACATATGCAAGTCTCTGTGTAAGATAGATATTTTTCCTACAGTTTTCCACGGTCATCCCTGACGTTCAACTGCAGAACACTCGAGGCTATGTAGCATGATAAGTGAAGAATTCCATTGAGAAAAAGGCCTGGAAATTTCACAAATGGTTCACATTTTTGCCCGAAACAATTTCATCGAGTTTCCTTACGTTTTTCTCCTAAGGGGTCTGCGGAAACACTGCTCGTGCTTCGCCATTTTATTTCCACGATACATCGAACGATAAATATCTCATCTCGCGCGCGTCGTGTGAAGATTTCTATTGGTTGAAAATTGTGTGGTTGTCAATCAAGCTCACACATGCGCTTTATCGTGACACAGTCCCTTTAAACAGTATGCGACAGGAATCGCTCGGCGTCCGTTCTTGCTTTTGTGTCCCGTTAACATCACAGGTCTATGACTCTTTCACAGGTCATCGTTATGGCAGTTACACTTCCATTGAATTGTAATTAAATGAAATGAAATAAAATACATAAAATGACTGAAGTAATTCATGTCGAAGCTTCCATTGTGAAATGTTAGGGATGCAAATTCGCTCCATTTTGATGCAAGCATTTTCTATGTCTTGTTAAGAAAAATAGCCAGTCGGTGACTGGATGTGGGTATTGAGTGCTTTTGTTGAAAGGAAGTGAACATGAGATGGAATTATCATTTCGCTTCCTCTCTGAGACAGTCATGTAGAGAGTTGTTGGGTGAAAGGAAAAGGGATTGTTTTATTTGGTGAACACGCTACAGTGACTGTGTGAGCCAAAGGGCGGCCTCTGCAGGTGCGACTTCTGGGTGACTCCTTAAATGGTCTTATTGACGCCTGACTTGAAAAAATTGCCTGGAACGCTGCAATTCAGTACCACCCAACTCAGTCTCTTCTGATTGCAAGTTCGAGTGAGGCCTAACACTACTGTGAAGTTTTTGTACCCAATTATTCCATCAGGGGATCAACCCTAGTATTGGAATTGGGCCCACACAAGGACAGAGAAAAACTCTGACCAGGGTGGGATTTGAACCCACGACCTTCGGATTAGATCACCGCTGCTCTACCGACTGAGCTACAAGGCCAGAACGGGAGCTGGCCGTGGGTATGTGAGATGTTATTCACAAGGACAAATTCGGCTCGGACCAAGCCTAATTTTAGGTAATCGCTAGTTGTTGTCCTTCAGTAGCATTTGGAGTAGTGATTGCAAGTTCGAATGAGGCCTAACACTACTGTGACGTTGTGAATAACCACATACCCACGGCCAGCTCCCGGCCAGCTCCCGTTCTGGCCTTGTAGCACAGTCAGTAGAGCAGCGGTGATCTAATGAATGAAGGGGTAGTTTCTAAAGAAACTGTGGTGCTGCGTGGTCAAGTCAACAACGGTCGTGTTGCCAGCGCGCGGTCAAATTCAAATGAACCAATCAGAGTTGAGGCTGAAACCATCTTGCGAGTTTCCGTTGTTGACTGCCCGGTCACAAGCCTCTGAGGAAAGCCGAAGAGGTGAATTTTAAGGCAAAGTTTTCGTTCGTCACGAGTCTTTCGGCCGCCGAAACACACGTATTTGGAGTGAAATTTATTGGGCTTTATGGAACTGTTGTTTTTATTGCGATTCGGGACTTTTCCTGTTGAGGAGAAAACGATTTGTGGAGTGAGGTCTGGCCGGCGATGGATGGAGTTACCGGCCTTCCTATTATTTCAGTAACGGCCTTCCGGATCACTTCACTAAACGGCGTCAGAATGGCTCAAAACTCGGCAAAAGAGACAAGTTGGTCACACATTTAAGGTAGGAAAACTTTATTTCAAATGAGATAGTTATTTACACAATTTTTTTACGATCGGTGATTTTCCCATACAATTCGCTATACACAAACTGTTGCATACACCACCTATTTTAAGCTTGGGGAGACTGTGCCCAGTCTAGTCTGTTCGAACTCAGTCCTGCTCATAACCACAAGAAAAACATGGCCCAAGAAGTGTTGTAAATGGTGGCTCTTTTTACTTCTCAGTTTCTTGGCTGTCAAGTTTCGTTGGTGATCTGCAATATGTTCAGGACCGGCTTCTGCTCCAGAAGACCAACTTTTCAAAGTTTTATCGCAAGGAAAAACACCACATTAATTCATGCACAGGGAGAGTTCCAGCAAGAAAAAGTAGTGTCCCAAAATGAGATTTCTTTACAAGGAACGAAAGAGGCTGACTTTGCTGCCTCTAGAAGAGGTTGTTTCTTTCAAAAAGCACCCTTGCTGAGAAATCAGTTCAATGCCGACGTATTTCTGCAATCCTACTTAAGGAGAATTCTGCCCTCTGAGGTGAGCACATGTGACGAAGGTCCTTTCGTGCCTCTCGATGTCTCCCGGGTTTCATTATATTATCCTTATGTACTATTCACTTAACTTTTCAAGATTATTTTACACATTTGTAGATGTTAATCGTTTGTGTGCATGTTACTTTATATCAACTGTCCATATTGTAGCTCACTGCTATAACTGCAGAACAGGACGTTTTCAACCAACCTCTAGAGACACCAATAACAATAGAGAAATGTACGACTTCTGGTGGACGAACAAAAGGAGCTAATGAGAGATCTTTTGTTTTCGTCCACCAACATGGCGGAGATGACGTCACGTGAAAAACTCCCTTTAGCGATGTTTCTCGTGTCGCCACCTATTGTTATTAATATACCAACCAGAACCCAATTGGCTGTTGAAACAATGACTTCCTTTGTTCCTTGGTTGGCAAATTTGAATATCAAAAGAAATGTGATGTCAATGTTTGTAAACAAGAAATATCGCTATACCTGCCTACTAATTCAAAGGTATGTTTGCCCCGATTTATGATAATGCATGAAAGGTAGATCTTAGCAAGTGTTATTGAAATCCAACAAGAAATTTGGGGGGTTAACCACATAATTTCAAAGATAATTCATGAACAATAATTATTTGTAAAGAGCTCTAAAATACAAAGGAATGTATGGCGTTCATTCTCAAATTGAAGCTTAATTATCTCTAAAGAATGCATGGTTACCCCCAATTTTCTTTTTGGATACCAAGAGTACTTATGAAGATCAACTCTCTGCATAACTTCAAACCGCGCATAGGAAATCCGAGTATCTGGAGTTGCGCAGACCGTATGCGCAATAACAAAAGTAGGCACCGTCCTTAACATACATGTATCTAGAATCTGTGGCTACATGGCTAGGAGGCTAAGTGGTCTGGCCACTCTTTTCAATTATTTTAACTACACTTTTTACGAGATCATGTCAAGAATGTAGCACTTTTTACTGATTAAGCCTAATTGCTTGTTTCAGTGATTAGGCCTAAGCACTCTTTTAAAATATTAGCTTTCATTTTTTGATTCAGCTAAATACACTTGATGAGATCGTGTGAACAATATGGCGCTCATTTACTGATTAAGCTTAAGTGCTTGTTTCTGTGATTAGGCCTAAGCTCTCTTTTACAATTTTAGCTTTCATTTTATGGTTCGGTTAACTACTAACACTGTTTTACGAGATCATGTGAAGAATATAGCACTCGTTTACTGATTGAGCGCAAGCGCTTGTTTCAATGATTCGACCTAAGCACTCTTTTCAAATTTGGCTTTCATTTTATGGGTCGGTATTCAGCCGTGTAGCCCAGCAGCCATGTCACCACATAGCCATGAACAGGGGCGGATCTAGCATTTTTTGAAAGTGGGGGCCGAACAAGAATACTAACCAGCACGCTTCAGTAGCGCCTTCGGCGCTGCTTTCTAGGGGGGTCTGGCCCCCCCAGAAAATTTTGAAAATTTGGGTACTCCCGCATATTCAGTAACCCTAACCCTAACCCGTTAGGGTTAGGTTGCAGGTTGCAGGTTAATTGCAGTTCAAGTTGCAGGTTAGCGTTGCAGGTCATCGTTTCACCATACCAAACTACCCAAACCTTTACTTAAATGCTAACACTAGGCCAAAAAAATAATGTTCAAGCCAAAAGGTAGGAATTTTTGTAAAGGTTTGGGTAGTTCCAGTTGTGGTTTACACACTCCAGGTCACCATCATTCAGTATCAAGAAACCAGTTTCCATCTGCATTGTCCATATTATAATAGGCAAATTGTCCAAGCTAGACTTAGTGGTTTATATTCTCAATGAATAATACAATGTATATACAGGTTTTGGAAGAGATCAGACCTGATTTGGAACACTTTGGACACAGGGTGGTCACTGATGTAAATTTAATGGGAAGACAATGTGAGTTACAGCCACCCAAGCTTGAACATTTTGATGCATGGGGACAGAGGGTGGACAGTATTCGAACTTGTGATGGGTGGAGACAGTTGCACACCGTGTCAGCAGAAGAAGGTCTCATATCCATTGCATTTGAAAGGAAATGTGGACAGTGGAGGTATTTCTGCCATGGAAAAGAGTAAAAAGTCAGAATGTTGTTTGCCAGTTTACTGCAAACTCTGAGAAACAAACACCATCAAATTTATTCAGTTGATTGTCACAATTTGCAATTTGGAATCTTTGTTTGGCGTAAAACTGGCGTGTAAGTACAAGTTCTTTTACCTTTAGAAGTTGATTTCTAAGAAAACAGCATGATACCTTCTGTGAGCAAACTTGTATGTTAATGATACAAAATGTAAACAATGACACCAGTAAAGGAAACAGCTATAGATACACTCAGTTTGGGATCTGTGCACAGAAAATTCAACAATATTTTGTGTGGGGGTGGGGGGGGGGGGAGTGGCAAAAAACAATTATTCATCTTAAGGGTGTGAAAAACATTGCTGATGTAAATTTAGTGAGAAGAACATCATATTTTGGGATAACTGGGTTGGGGGTGGGGAGGGGGGAAATTTCACTGTCCCTTCCTTGGAGTTCACTCTCCTACAAGTTATGGAAGTGCCTTCCTAACTATATTAGGTGTAGCCCCAGTGTCATCTCTTAAAACTTTTTAAACGTTACTTTATTTCCTAGGTAATGTAAGTTCTATTCTCTTTCATTGTTAAGCACTTTAGAACTTTTGTATAAAGCTCGATATAAATAGTAGTAGTAGTAGTAGTACAATGTTGTTACAAGGAAACAATTGTATAGCCAGTTTCGGATGCATGCATAGAAAATTTAACATCCTATGGGGGGGGGGGGGGTAAGAGGAGGGGGAGAGTGACTTAGATTATTGTCTTCATGGCATGAAATATCCCAAGAATTTTAACTTCAATTGCAAACTCAAATGCACCCTGAATTTGATCCTGGTAGTCCCTGGTTCAACTCCTCAGCTGTCCAAGTGGTTTGCCTCCAGCCAGTTGGGATCCTTAACGGTTGTTGTTCTTGTTGTTCTGTTCTGTTCTTTCACTAGGGAGCTTGAGCACACGCGTTTTTGAGACTAAGTATCTTTCTCCATTAGAGATGATTAGTATAAAAATGTGGGAGACACCACTGGCCTTTAACATGAAGTGTTCTCTTCTGGTTGCCGTCCACGTCTCAAAAACGTTCGTGCTTAAGCTCCATTGTCACTGTCATTGATTGTGTGTCATTGGCACTGATAAACACCTAATGGTCTTCATGTAAGCATGTATGATTGTTCTTTAATGTCTCATACTATTAATTTGTTGCTCTAAAACCATGAATTTTGGGAATTGAGGAATTCTTGCTGTCTATTATAACTTATAGTAGCTTCCATTTCTTAAGTAACCACTCTAAGAAGCATCATGTTTTAATTTTAGAATGTTTATGGACTCTCTGTGTCACTTATTTTTTCCAGTCGTTTATATCAGGCAGCCAAGCTCTTCATGTTTTGTCCTTCATCTGGTTTGTATTCCTGTCCTTTGGCAATGACTGATGGAGCAGCTAGAACTATTGAGGTAACTAATATGGCAACCATTTCTATGATTAACTTTTATAGGGACAACTAATTAATGCGTAGTTGGATGCCTCCAGAGCTAATGATTTAATAAAATCTTTCATCACAGTGCTTGACACCCACTATAATTTTGATATTAGGCAGTGGGCTAGGAAGCAAAATATATCACTCCACAAGTTCAAGCCACCATTGCAAAATAAGTCTATTAAAAATATACTGTGCCCATGGAATTTGTATTGGAAATCGCACGACCTCAAGTACAAATTATTCGTGATTAATACTGTTCAAGTGATTTTGAAAGTTCTCAAAATTGCACGAGCCTTTCAAAAAGGCAAGTGGAACTTGAGAACTTTCAAAATCACTAGTACCTGTTAATTACGAGTTGTACGAGAAGGTTGTCCGATTCCTTATTTATATAGTATGCTCAACAAAATTACGATCAACCAATCAGAACGCGGTAACGGTGAGCTCTCTCCTCCGATCCGTTTGTGTTTACTTCAGAAACTTTTGAAACTCTTCGATCCAACGTCGGAAATCTTCGAGAGACCTCGTTTGAACCTCGGACACCTTCTAAGGTCTTTGGGTACACTTCGTCCAATCAGAATCCAGTAATTTTGTTGAGTGTACTATAACGGCGAGGGAATTCGGAACAATTCCAATCCTTCCAATGTCCCACCTGTTGGTTTGAAACGTGATGTTTTCTCTTTTATTTTTTACATTATCGCTAGTTCATGTTTCGGTATTTCTTTAAGGATTATCACCTTCATAGATAACGTTTAGTCACCGCTGTAATGGTTACGAATTCCTTCCCCTAACACCCGCATAGGAAATGCGTAGTGTTTTCTCGGTTGTCGCAGGCACGTTTTGCTAGTCATGAGTTTTAATATTTTCCACAGTAGTTCAGTTCTAGTGTAGACTTCGTACGGTCAACTTCTTCATCCATCTGGATTTTAGTTCTATCTACACTCGTCCATGCTCATCATGAAGTTCTCTAGAGAGCTTTTAGTCAAGACTAGCATTGGTGCGTGTGCAAACCAAAGTAAGTTTTACTATAAAATTTTTCTTGATTTTAGTTTTTCCCAGTATTTAGTTTCGGTTTAAGTTAAGTTTTGCTCGTCTTATTCTATTAATATATTTGCTTTGGTATCTAGTTTTCAATCAGTTTTTAATCGTTAGTACTCAGCATGGATTTATTGATCAATCGACACTGATGTGATCATTGTCAAGTTTCTATCATCGTATTCTATAGATTGTTAAGCAGCTCATTTGATCTCATTTGTTGTTGTATTTCATTGATGTGCTATTTGAAATTATTAACGTTTACCTTAGCCTTCTATATAACTTTTTGTTACTTTTATAGGTAGTTAGCTAAAATTAGTTTCTGTTTTGCTTTTATCACCTTTCATGACCTTTCTGGATTCTGGCAGCAACACTTCCTTCTGTACAGAAAGCCTTCTAGAGAAGCTCAATATCAAAGGAAAGAAAACAAAGCTGACTCTAATGACCTTGAAGGGCAAAGAAGACCCGGTCGAGTGTTCCTTAGTGAGCTTGCGGATATCTGATCTCAACCAACAAAACATCGTTGAGCTGCCTGAAGTTTACTCAAGATCTAGGCTATCCATCCCAGTGGAAGCCATTGCAGACCAACAAGACGTGAACCGCTGGCCCTACCTGAAGGGTGTAACTATTTCGAAGATTGAAGCTGAGATTGGGATGCTCATTGAGAGTGATGTTCCCCAAGCGCTACAGCCAAGGGAGTTCAGACCGAGCGAGAAGAACCGTGCTAGGCTGGGTGCTAAACGGCCCGTTAGGGAGAATCGCCCTCAAGACCCCAATTGCGAATTTCGCCCAGGTAGAAAAGACCCTTGACCAGCAGTTTAGAGACTACTGCAACCTGGAATTCAACGATACAGTCTACGAAACAAAAATGATGTCTCAAAACGATCTAAGGGCCCTAGATAAATTATTATGGAAAAAATGGTGAAACTAGAAAATGACCATTACGAACTGCCTTGGAAAACATATCCCCCGAGTCTTCAAAACAACAGAACCATTGCTGAACGCCGCTCAGAACTATTGCGCAAACGATTAAGAAAGGAGCCAGTAGTGCACAAAATACAAGGAATTTATGCATGATCTACTGAGCAAGGATTACGCAAGAACAGGGGTTTCAATAAGTTTTTGCACAAGCGGGTACTTAAGACTAACAGGCGGGTACATTTGCCGAAGCCCTGAAGGGCCTTTGACCCTAGGGGGTCCGGGGGCATGCTCCCCCGGAAAATTTTGAAGTTTTAGGATGCATTTTCATGCATTTTCAGGTCTTTTTTTGGTTGCTTTGTTGTTTCATTTTTTTGCTCCCAAGTCAACTAATTTAAACAAATTTGAAGAGAATTATGTGACAATAAAGTAATCACAGTCAACTATTTCTATTGAGGTGCTACTTTTTAACACTTTCACAACTGGTATCCTTAAAATGGTCTAAGTTCAATGTAGTTTTAGCTCAGGGTTAATCCTTAAATGAAACAAAGTTACTCTATTCTATAGAGAAACATGGTTATCTTATATTTTAGTCGCATATATCATTACAAAAACACAGAAGCAACTTAAAATGTATGTATATCACTTATATCAGTCTGAAGCCACTTAATTTACGACTTGATTTTCAAGACTTTCAAGAGCCGGGCCTTTTACTGCTTGAACACTTTCTACCACATTTTAACCATAACAAACCTTCTTGATTATACCCATTGGAACATAATTTTACAAAATCTATTACTTGCGGAACAAGTCTTACTTAAAGTGGTACTACGACCAAAAAAAAAAATTGTTTTTCCTTTGGATTTCAAAAATATGTCAACTAAACACTAACTCACCCAAGTTTTAAGTTCTGATTTTAAAAAGACACCTGTTTATTCTAGCTGGAATTTTCTTATTTATTGGTCCGCCATTACTAACTTTAAAATCTTGAGAGAGCTGGGTCGAGGAAAAAATGACGTCAAACACTCACTGGTTTAAGAATGCAATGCGTGTGTACGCGGCCTAATTAATATGCAGCACGGGAGTTTCGGGCTTTCAGACTTTTCAACCCGTGTTTTGCATATAAAATAAATTGCGTTTACACGCTGAAATTTTAAGCTAGTGAGTAAATGACGTCATTTTCTCTAGATCCAACCCTCTGAGGTCCAATCGGCCAGTTTTGAACGTGAGTAATGGCGGACCATGAAATCCAAAACTTACACTCAAAATAAACAGCCTCTGGATAAAACTCAAAGCTCAAAATTTTGCCAGTTAGGTGTTAAAATCTGAAGAAAAAAAGGAAATGATTTTTTGATCATAGTACCACTTAAAAAGTCATGTCCCAAACCTAAATACGAGGTAGAATGTGCAAAATCTCTTCCACTGTTTATATTGTAATTTCAAAATATACTGTTACGAAAGAAAGGACGAGTCCCTAGAATAGCGATCGAGTGCTTAGTATTCATCTTCACTTTCGAAAGCAGAATCATCCGAATCATAACTTGCTTGGTGGTCTCCAAGTTTAAAAGCTTCAACAGCAGCTTCCACCTCTGCTTGCACACTTGCTTCTTCAACTTTTATCATCTTCTTGGACCTGGATATCGGTTTGGACAGCAGAGTCCACAAGAATGGTTTGAACTTCACCCTGCGAGTTTCCACAAGATGTGCCACCTGGATTTGCAGAGGGAGGGAGTTTCCTTCTTTTCTTTGCGTTGCTCCAAGCCTCAACAGCTTCTTTAACAAGTTCCTGTGCTTCACGGACAGGTGGACCGTTGATGGAGATATGCAGCAGCGCCTCCAGGATCTGATTAGTCATACTGCTACGGAGTCGACTCTTTACCCTCTTAACAGCACTAGCCCCTCTCTCGGGCCATGCATTTGACATAGGAAGAGAAAGAATGATTTCTGCAATCCAAACAAGCTTAGGGTAGAAGTGGCCATATTCTGTGCGCATGGAAAGTAGCCTCTTCAGACTCCACTCAGTTGGGGTGATGTTGTCAAGTTCCTGAGGAATCTGCGCTTTCCACAAAAGAAGATCATATTTTAACCTCTCCCACTCTGCTTTCACTTGCTGCTGAGCTTCCTTGTCACCTGGAAAGTAGTGGTTTGACAATGTGCCGATTTCCTTAGACCCATAGCTTAAAAACTCTGCTGTTCCACGGTTTGGAATGGCATTTGCATTAAAGATAGCAAATGCACAGACCACTGGCATCGCATCCTTGAAACGAGAATCAATGTTCTCCTTGAGGGCTTGCGTGTACTTCTTTAGAAGGTTGCGAAGAACTTGTATCTCGTGGTCATTGCTTTTAAACTCACAGGTACCGAGCCGTCCATTCTCCTGAATATCAATCTGAAGTTGGGTGATGGCGGTTTTGTCTTGTGCTATCTTCGTTAGCTTGTCAGTAGTGTAGGTGATAGCTGGTAGGATATGGCCAAAGTTGACGGTACCTCGCTGGAATACTCTGCTTAATGCAGCAAGCTCTCGAAGGACAGCCTTCAAAATATATAAAATTATCGTACCAATAAACTTAAAGCTCCTCATTTTGGACAGCAGATACGTCGCCAAGCCATCTTTTTTATCTGCGAGATTGATAGCCTGTATGATAGGAACAAAGTCTTCATACACTCCATCTACAGCATTGCTTGTAGACAGCCAACGTGTTCTGCAAGCTTTTCGCACCTTTTTCGCCACAACAGACCTTGCTTTTTCTGATAGCCTCATCTTGCGCCACGACTCTTGTGCTTTCACCAAAAGAGCCGTCCGCTTAGGCGATTTAGCAAAAAACTTGCAGAGTTGCAAAAGGACTCCTTCGACTTGTGTGATGTATGTTGTCTCATCACTCGCACCAGCACAAGCAAGGGCCAGTCTGTGACAGACACAGTGCACATTAATTAGCTTGCTGTTGATTTGCTTCAGTCGGGCGGCCACACCTGTTCTTTCGCCAGTCATTACTTTGGCGCCATCGCTTACTAGGCTCATCATCTTCTGAACGTCAAGTTCACATTTGTCCAGATTGTTAGAGATGCAGTTAGTGATTGTCTCAGCATTGGCGGAAGAGGAGCCCTCCAAAACATTGTCGACGAAAAGGAATTTCACCATAGCCTCTCCATCATCAGAGACATACTGAGCAAAACCTATCAACTGTTCCATCACCGAAATGTCCGTTACCTCATCAACTAATAGACCAAATGCTTTTGATTTCCTTAGCGCCTCAACCACTCTCTGCTTCAGTACTCTGCCTAGAGTCAAGAAAATCTCGATAGTTGACCCATAGGAGCGATGACGAAAATGCTTCATGTTTTCAAGCCCAAGCATTTGGAGAAGTGTGAGAAGTGATAGAAACTTCTTGTTGGCCATTTCTTCTTTAGCCAACCAGTATACCGACATAAATGCATTCTGTAGGACTTCATCTTTGCTCTTGACTTGTTCCTCGACTTCTTTGTGAAAAATTGACACTCGGCTGAGCATCTCTGCCTGAACAGCTGCTGCATGCTGAGCACTTTTTGAATGATCTTTTAGAGCATCTGTTTTCAGGCGCTGTGCAGGTATGAGGTTGTATACTCTGCTGTTGTTTTTCAGGTTTGCAGTATTGTGCTTCTTACACAACAAACAAAACATCCCCCCTTTCTCATCATCTGATTCCTCCTTGTAAATCACCCACCACATGCCAGTACATGAATCAAATGCCAAGTTATCATCTCTTATCCACTGGTGCTTGAAACGGTCTCGTTTTAGGGCGAAATCTTTTTTCTGCTCCCTTTCAGTTAGGCTGAAACAATTATTTTTATTACAAGTGTAATAACTGTGGACTATTTCCGAAGGCCCGAACAGCTTCAACACAGAATCATGATCACAGAAATCGATGCTCGTCTCGCTTCTTGCGTAGGATGTAGCGGGTTTTACAACATCTGCTACACTCTCACCTGACTTTGACCATCGCTGAGGTAAGTGACTGACTGATTTCACTATCTAATGAAACACTTTCTGCCGAAAAAGAAATCAGTTGGCCGAAGTAGGACACAACACAAGGCAAGTAACTGAACATGATACATTTTATTCAATTCCATCGACGATCGATACACAATATTTTGGCGCAAAAACGAAGCATAATATTAACATTTGAGCGATATAATCACAGAAGGTTTTTCCTTTCAATATCCTCAACTAACCTTGGGAGGAATCAGTCTCGTTTGACCTCTTTTGTTTTGACACTGGCGTGAAATATGCAAACAAGGATTGCCTTTTGGCCGCCATTAGTATTCACACTCTGTCCCAGTTCCCGTCGATTTCAGCTGAGATGCAATGTTCCATCAAGTCCGAGTTCGACCTAGCGACTGTGATGCCCTTAGGTTTCTGTGGTGGTTTGATGGTAACTTAGATAGCCAACCAGAAGAGTATCAAATGAGAGTCCACCCATTTGGCGGAGCTTCCTCTCCCAGCTGCGCTAACTTTGCTCTAAAGAAAACAGCTGAAGAGAACAAGGCAGACTTGGACGTTCAGACTGTCGATACAGTAATGCGGAACTTCTACGTCGACGACTGCCTGAAGTCAGTTCCCACAGATCAAGAAGCTATCAATCTCGCCAACCAATTGCGCAAGCTGTTAGCAAGACGCGGTTTCCATTTCACCAAATGGCTGTCGAGTTCAAAGAAGGTACTTGGGTCGTTGCCAGAGTCTGAGAGAACTGCACAAGTCAAGAGCCTAGATTTCGACAAGCTCCCCATTGAAAGGGCTTTAGGAGTATCGTCTTATCACTTTGGTTTCACCATTGTAATGAAGGACAGACCAGCAACAAGACGAGGCTTGCTGTCCATAATCAGTTCAATCTATGACCCGCTGGGGCTCGTGGCACCATTCATACTGAACGCAAAGCTAATCCTTCAATATTTGAGCTGCAAGAAGTTCAGCTGGGACGATCCGATACCTGAAGACTACTTGCGCCGTTGGCAGGCCTGGTTACAAGAACTTCCTAAACTCAAGGATCTGAAAATAGACCGCTGCTTTAAGCCATTTAACTCTGCAGATATTACCTCAAGCCAACTTCATCACTTTTGCAATGCATCACAGCAGGGTTTTGGCGCCGTTACCTACCTCGGAATCTCAGACCAAAGTGGTGCTGTTAAATGTACGTTCGTCATGGGCAAATCAAGGCTCGCGCCCATTAAACCAGTTAAACCAGTTGACAATTACTCGCCTGGAATTGTCAGCAGCCGTCATTGCAACCAGACTGGATAGAATTTCCCGAAACGAGCTAACCTTGCCAGTAACCAAGTCTTCCTTCTGGACTGACAGTACCTGCGTTCTCCGGTACATTGACAATCAAGACAAGCGGTTTCATACCTTTGTTGCCAACCCTGTTGCAACAATACATGATGCTTCTTCTCCCTCCCAGTGGAAGTACATAAACACACAAGATAATCCGGCAGATGATGCCTCCAGAGGCGTGCCAGCAGATTCCCTTCAACGCTGGATTAACGGCCCAGCCTTCTTTCCTCGCCTCCCAAAATGTGGCCTTAAAGACCAGCAGGTGCAGATGACGACCCCGAAATTAAGACAGACAAGGGTGTATACTTACTCTGTGCGTCCACTCTCGATCCTGTCGCAGAAATCATCAAAAGATTCTCTTCCTGGTCGCGCCGTAAGAAAGTCATTGCCTGGATAGTGCGATTCAAGAGTAACCTTCACAAGTTGATCAAGAGCAGAAAGCCCAAGGAATCTCCACAAATCAAGCCTTTAAAGCAAGATCAGCCCCATTACCGTGACGCAGTTGCGTGAAGCAGAACATGCAATCCTTAATTACGTTCAGTATCAGTTCTTCGCGCAAGAGTACGAAGGATTAAAGAGCACAATTCCACCAAGCACCAGCAAACATAAGGTCCTCAAGTCAAGCAGCATTCACAAGCTCGACCCCGGCCTTATTCAAGGCCTTCTGCGCGTTGGTGGCCGTCTGAAACGTGCATCACTCGACACAGATGCCAAACACCCGATCATCCTACCAAAGGATCATCACGTGGCCAAACTGATCATTCTTTACTATCACCTCGTTTCTGGCCACTCAGGCGTACACCCTGTCCCTTATCCATCAGAGATACTAGATGCTGTACGTAGAGTGCTACAAAAGTGTTTTACCTGCAGAAAAACCCAGTCCCCTACAGGTCGACAGAAGACAGCTGATCTGCCTGTAGATCGCGCGGCGCCCTGTAAACCACCTTTCACCTTTACAGGTGTTGACTGCTTTGGTCCTTTTGAAGTCCGTCGTGGAAGATCCAAGGTCAAGAGATATGGCGTTGTATTCACCTGTTTAGCTCTCCAAGCAGTTCACATCGAAGTCGTGAGGTCACTAGACACAGAGTCCTTTATCACTGCCTTACGGAGATTTATTGCAAGAAGAGGCCTACCCGAAGAGATGCGTTCTGACAACGAAGGCAACTTTGTAAAGGGTGAGAAGGAGCTTCGAAATGCAATCAACTGTTGGAACTCAGATCCACGACTATCTTCTTCAACGCACTGTCAAGTGGACCTTTAACCCTCTAACTGGTTCCCACCACGGTGGAGTGTGGGAACGGTGTATCCGTACCATGCGCAAGGTGTTAAAAGCTTTGACCAAGGAACAAGGGCTAGACGACGAAGGTCTAAGTACCCTGATGTGTGAAGTTGAGGCCATAGAAAACGGTAGGCCAATTACGAAACTCTCTGATGACCCACGTGACCTAGAACCACTGACTCCCAATCATCTGTTGCTGTTGCAAGCAGGTCCTGCTGTTCTACCTGGAATCTTCTCTAAGTACGATTGTCACTACAAACGCCGCTGGCGTCAAGTTCAGTACCTTGCTGACGTGTTTTGGCGACGTTGGGTACGTGAGTATCTACCCTCTCCAGGAGCGGCAAACATGGAACAAGCAGCAGAGAAACTTTGCAGTAGATGTCGTTGTGTTGGTACTCGACGACAACAAACCACGTAATTCCTGGCCACTCGGTCGGGTCCTGGAGGTGAACACTAACAGCAGAGATGGGTTAGTACGCTCTGTCAAGCTGAAGAGCGGTACATCGGAGCTGGTTCGTCCAATCAACATAATAGTCCTACTGGAGGCAGCTGAATTTCCAAGTAACAGTAAGTAAGTATTCTAGTATGAACAGTGAACTCTAAAAAACCCCATTGCAAGTGGATTCAACTTTATCGGACATTATGTAATTGTTTATTAGCTATTATTAAATTCTCAACCTCGGATAATGCAATTCTCGTGCTCTGATTGGTTCACTCAATCTCGGTTATCAGCTCATATACCTTAGTTTGACCTTATATGGTAAATGATTGCGCTTAGCATTGCTAAACTAAAAACGTTTACGCCAGAAAGCGAAATTTCTTTCGGTATAAAGCAAAAGAAAAACGTTTTTGTGGAAAGTTTGGATCACTTTCGAAGCTTAGAGATACGAGAAAAGGTAAGAAATGTTTTTGTGATGAGCCTGCGTCTGTCTGACCACGAGGTATTACACAACATCGCATCTTCATCAACTTTTTTCGATTTCGCTAGGATTTTCTCGCTTTTTTCGGTCGTATTTCGTACTTCTAAACTTTTGGAGTTTAAGGAATTTAATAAAACAATTATTCCGTTCGCGCTTGTTGGATATGAGAGTGGATATAGCCAAGTCGGCGCTACGCGCCTCGTTGGCTATTTACCGTCTCATATCCAACGCTCGCTCATGGAATAATTGTTAATTAACTTAGTTTCTTAGTCTAGTCAACCTCATGGTTCAAACCATTCTTTGCTTCTTGTTGTAAAGGCTATCTGCAGTATTGCCTTTAAGGGGCCGGAATGTTGGTTTGAAACGTGATGTTTTCTCTTTTATTTTTTACATTATCGCTAGTACGTGTTTCGGTATTTCTTTAAGGATTATCACCTTCATAGATAACGTTTAGTCAACGCTGTAATGGTTGCAAATTCCTTCCCCTAACACCCGCATAGGAAATGCGTAATGTTTTCTCAGCTGTCGCAGGCACGTTTTGCTAGTCATAAGTTTTAGTGTTTTCCACAGTAGTTCAGTTCTAGTGTAGACTTCGTACGGTCAACTCCTTCATCCACCTGGATTTTAGTTGTATCTACACTCGTACTCATCGTCAAGTTCTCTATAGAGCATTTAGTCAAGACTAGCAATGGTGCGTGTGCAAACCAAAGTAAGTTTTAATATTTTCTTGATTTTAGTTTTTTCCAGTATTTAGTGTCGGTTTAAGTTTAACTCGTGTTATGCTATAAATATATTTGCTTTGGTATCTAGTTTTCAATCAGTTTTTAATCGTTAGTGCTCAGCATGGATTTCTTGATCAATCTACACTGATGTGATCATTGTCAAGTTTCTATCATCATATTCTATAGATTGTTAATAACCTATTTTGATCTCTTTCGTTGTTGTATTTCATTGATGTGCTATTTGAAATTATTAACGTTTACCTCAGCCTTCTATATACCTTTTTGTTACTTTTTTAGGTAGTTAGCTAAAATTAGTTTCTGTTTTGCTTTTATCGCCTTTCAGTTCGAACCGACTTTCATCGTCCTTACGACTTTGTGATCTACCTCTCGTTTTTTTTTACCCTCGTTTTAAATATATTCTCGTTGTTTCAAGTTGCAAGGCTGTACCACTATAGGAACTTTGAGCATTTCTGTTCAATAAACCCTCACGCTATTGCTTTTAATTTGTCGTGTTCGTCCTTAACGCTGCGCACCGTATTATTACGTAATTTGCTTGGTTCATGTTCTTCTCGTTCCACCAAATAAATTTACACCACCCCTCCCCCAAAACACTTTGATATTGGAATTCAGATATGGTCCAGAAATGCCCCTAATTGGATGCACACAGACTTCAATAAGCGTAATGGAGCGGATGAATAAAATTGTCTAGCTATAGACAGAATAAAATGTGTTATAATAAGACTCACTCCCAGAAGTCAAAACTTAATACTAGTCTAGGCACAGTCTAGAGGAATTACACGTAGTAGGAGTGCGTTGTCACTGTAGTGTTTACATCTGGGATCTCTCCAGCGCGGGAACTCAGTGGCCGAGTGGGCATACGACGGAAGATAGTGTAAGGAACAATGTCAACTAGGGTGTTTTTGATTAGCTTCGTTGTGATCCATAAGGATATTATATTGGCGACAAGGATGGCCAACAAGGGTTTATTGCCTCTGGATTTGTCTGGATCTGCTTCGCAAGTGGAGGAGAAGTGGCGAAAATGGAAGCCTTCCTTTGAATACTATGCTGAGAGCAAAGGCATTGACAAGGTTTGCAAGACGACTTCCAAGCTCTTACATTTTACCAGGATGAAGGTACAAGACATCTGTGAGGATTTGCAAGATCCTGGTCCCGTCCCTGAGACAGGTGACCATGCTTTTAAAATCACGATTAGAAAATTATTCCTTCTTTCGCGTGGAGGAAAACATACCATACGAGCGCCACGTTTTTCGCCAATTGTCACGGAATGACGAGGAGACCGCTGACCAGTTTATGGTACGATTGAGAAAACAGGCATGACATTGCAATTTTGGAACGAGTTTAAGCAATAAATTGAGGGATCAAGTGATGGATTTTGAGTTCAAGAGAAAGCTGTTAGAGCAAAAACATAACACACTGGAGGAGGCGTTGGATATAGCTCATGCTTGGTAAGCGGCTGGTTGACAGGCATCAAACATGACAACTATCCCTCTGCTGGCCGACGTAAATAGTGTCAATGTGGTTAAGGAGCAGTAGCAAACGACAGATGACCAGAGGAGAAAGTGCTTCAATTGCGGAAAAGAAGGGCACCTGGCCAGAGATAGGAGCTGCCCTGCAAAGGGAAAGAAGTGTGCAAAGTGTGGAAGGTATGGACATTTTGCTTTGTGTTGTCATGGTGAGGGATAGTGATGTGGCCAGGGGGAAAGGGAGCAAGCAACAAAGAATTTCTAGTGGACGACCACGTCACGTAGCTAATTTTGTGGGGAATCAAGAGGCATCAGGTATTGATGGGGATTGTGCAATTGCATTTATGATTACTGAGACGAAAGAAGAAATGTGCCATACAATTAGCTTTGATGAGCCCCTGATTTAGATTTGTGTTGATGGCCTTGATTCTGGCTCTGTAAGTAACCTCATGGTCTTGATGTGAAGTTAGAGAACTGCCGCAAGCATTTGTATGTATATAGTGGGAAGGAGTTGAACGTGGTTGGTCAAATTCAAGTGGAGCTGTCCGTTGGAAGCAAGAAGATAAACTCACAATTCGTGGTTACCATGATTAGGAGGTGTCTGCTGGGTCATAAAACGTCCGGGGATCTTGGTCTTCTTCGCATTGGCCTGAGCGCCAGCATTGAATTGCCTGAGTGTAATGTTGTCAGCAAGGACGTAGCTTCAGCTCTTCAGGCAAAGTATCCAAAAGTCTTTGGGGGGAATCAATTTGCAAGCTGAAAGAGTACAGGCTGAAGCTGCATGTGGATTGGGAAGTAACGCAAGTAGCCCAGAAGCCAAGGCGTGTCCCCTTTGCCTTGTTTGAGAAGGTGACAGCCAAAATAAAGGACCTGATTGCCAAAGATATAGTGGAACGGGTGGATGGGCTGACATCCTCGGTAAGTCCTGTGGTGGTTGCACCAAAGGCAGCAGGAAATATCAGATTATGTGTGGACATGAGAAAAGCATTTCAGGCCATTGTCAGTGAGAGGATACCAATACCAACCGTTGATGAAGTGGAAGAAAACCTCAATGTCAGCGCAGTGTTCACAAAACTGGACCTCCATCTGGGATTTCATCAGATTGAATTGGATGAAAAGTCACAAGACATTACGACATTTGCTACCCATAATGGATTGTTTCTGTATAAGAAACTGATCTTTGGAGTGAACTCTGCTCCTGAGAAGTACCAGCACATAATAATTCTAGTGGTCTCAGAGATTGATGGGGCTCAGAATATTGCTGATGATTTGATAGTGCATGGCAAGATTATTGAAGAGTATGATCAGAGTCTCCACAAAGTGCTTCAGAGATTAGAGGAAAATAATCTCACACTCAACCCGACGAAATGTGAATTCTGCATGGAAGGTGGTCTTTATGGGAGTTTTATTATCAAAATATGGAATTGGTCCAATAGAAGGGAGGGTTTGTGCTGAGCACGAGGTGGTTTAACCTACTTCGGCGACTGAAGGCTGGAGTTTCCTAGGCTTGGTAGGCTTTGGTGCACGTTTCATCTCCAACTTTGCAACCCTTGCATAACCTCTCCGGGCAATCTCCAGGCAAGGCATCCCATTTGTTTGGGGCAACGTGCAGGAAGCATCATTTATAGAACTGAAACGGCAGCTGGCCAGTGCACCCGTCTTAGCCTATTTTGACAAGGACACACATACTCGAGTGATAGTAGATGCCAGTCTGGTGACCTTAGGGGCGGTGTTGGTGCAAGAGAAGAATGGGCAAAGCCGAGCAGTTTGTTGTGCAAGCAGGGGCTTCAGTCAAGTGGAAAGAAGGTACAGCCAGACGGAGTAAGAGACCGTGGCGCTGGTGTGGGCATGTGAGCGCTTCAACCTGTACCTGTACGGGCCTCAGACCTTCAATCTGGTGACGGACCATGAGGCCCTAAAGGTCATTTACATTGTACTCCAGGGGGTCTAAACCATCAGCTCGTATCGAGCACAGGGTACTAAGACTGCAGCCTTATAACTCTAAGGTATGTTATGTCACATCCCGCCACAATATTGCCGATGCACTCTCATGTTTCATCATTGAAATCCCGTTATGATGATGAGTATGTTGGAAAGGTTACGTTAGGATCTGTACCTGTAGCCTTAAAGATTCAAGAAATCGAGAGAGTCTCAGCTGAAGATGAGGAACTGCAAGTAGTGCGTGGTTGTCTTGTTAGTGGAAACTGGCAGGGGGCTCCCATAACATAAAAAAGCTGATCGTCATTAGCCATCCTACGTGAGTGCTTCATCGTGCACATGAGGGCCACCAAGGGGTTGGGAAAATGAAAGAGAGACTGAGATCGAAAGTGTGGTGGCCAGGTGTAGATAAGGATGCAGAGCGCAAGTGCCGACAGTGTTATGGGTGTCAGCTTTCCACCAAGGAGACTATAACTCCACCGGTGAAGACAACACATGGCAAGATCTGGTTGCATCTTTTTTATAAAATTTCGAGTCTAGGGTTTGTTATGAAAACAGTTTAGCTCGTTGCCGAAAAATGCGTGGAAACTGCTTACGAACTTCATCTTGCGAACGAAATGGAGTGTTTTTCTCAATGTTCAGGAAAATAAGGGTCTCAAAATAGTCAATCGTTTTGGTTTTTATGTTTGTGAGGATGGCAAGAAGCTGTGTTATCACTAATGTCAGACATTTCTTCTGTTTTATGCGGAAAATATCGTAATTATGCGGAGGATGCGGATTTTAGAGCATTATGCAGATCCGCATTGCCGCACCCCATCAGATGCCATGTTGAGTAATGTTGTGTTTTTATTGCTTTTCAGTATAATTGTTAAAGGACATTAATTAGTCACACTTATTGTTGTACTAAGGTTGCGGGGGAATGTAGTGTTTGTATTTAAATGTGGGATCTCTCCAGGACGGGGACCCGGTGGCCGAGTGGGCATAGGACGGGACATTGTGTAAGGAACCAGTGTGAACTAGGAGAGTGTTTTTGATTAGCTTCTTTGTGATCCATAAGGATATTAAAGTCACTGACTATACCAGCATGAAGTTTTAGTATTCCTGGGCCCGGTTGTTCAATCGCCAATTAACGCTAATCCCAGATTAAAAATTAACCAAGGAGTTTATTTCCCTACTACTAAATGCTGTTCAACGCTGATATTCGGCAAAACTTCTACATTAGAAGAAGTCAATCTTGAAAAGCAAAAATTTGCAAAAGATAATTTCACCAAAAAGTTGAAAACATGAAACAAAAGTTTACGCTAATCCTGGATTAAGCTAATCAGCTTTCGAACAACCGGGCTTCATTGTTTTGTTTTTTTGTTTTTTTCACATTTATTTGATACACCAAGGCAGGGATGTCACCAAGCGCCAACTGCTGGTGAAAATCGCCACGTGAGGGTCCCTTAGTATTCTAGGGTGTCCAAATACAAAAATCCCAGAATGCAATGAGGCACTATAATAATAATAATAATAATAATAATAATAATAACTTTTATTTAGACAGCCTATCACAGTTTTCTAACTTGCAGCCCTCTAATCCAGATTGAATTGGAATTTGGAGTGTTGTTTTTTGAGGAGTGGTGAAACTGGAGTTCCCAGGGGAAATCCTCTCAGAGCAGAGTAGAGAACCAACAACAAACTCAACCCATTGATAACGTTGATTCTGTGAAGACCCCAAGGCACGTTGGTGGAAGGCAAGTGCATCGTCTCGACACCAGCCCTGCTCTCTGGGAGTGTACAGGAAGGGTTATTCTTAGATGGTCGCCCGTCCAAAAACTAACCCTGCCCAGCAGGGCTTCACATCAATCACCATTCAGGAATCAATGTCAGCCCTGTAAGCCAACACTATGCGCAACACTGGTAAACTAATACCGGTGCATGCACCTGCCCTGTTGGCTGTGGTTTAAACATAAAAGAGCAATGGTATTGCTAATGGGTTACTCAAAGTCAAATTTTGTTTAAAGAGTTTTACTATTAACTACACAATATAATGATTCTGTCTATGTTGTATAGGTTTTAGGTCTGAGGGGATGCCTGAATAGTATATTGCAGGATGCTTATGATCATCTGACCAGCAGAGATCCCAAAGCATTCTGGACATCAGGCCAGTGGATGACTGAACGGAAAGGTGGATCAGATGTTGGTGAGTGGTATAATTTGAATTTGTCACTGCTACAGTGTAGGTTTCTTTTGGTTTGTACGGTGATATTACCTACTGTGCCTTAGGAATGTGGAGCTTGCAAATCCTCAAACAAAAGTCCTGTACAAAGTGTCAACTCACCTTAACAGGACAATTTGCTAAATGGGTTCTTGAGGGGTGAGTGTTTATTTCAAGGGTGCATAAACCCAACAAGCAGGTGGCCATGAATTAAAAGGTTTTGAGATTGGTTAGTGTCAAATGCAGACTGTGGTTATTAGTGTAACAGTTCAAACCATTTGACAATGCTAACCAGCTTAGGCCTAATAATGCCTGAAATGATGTTTAGGCCTAAGGATTGCATCAAGAAAGGGTTTGGGCTGATTCTGTAGTCTGTATTTTATTATTGCTCTGCATTTTGCACAGACCACTGTTGAGACGCCTTTTTCGAAGGTCTTTTTCACCGCAATTCATTATGTGCAGTGTATGTAAGCTGTTCTAACATTTACTAGTGAGCTGTATGAAAAAAAGACAGATTTCAGTGATTAACATATAACACTGCAACAACTGTAGAAACAAATAAAAAGGAACATATTGCAAACCATTTTATACTTTTCACAACTACATGTACGTATCACAGCTACAGCATAACTTGAATATTAACTGATTTCCTTTCTTCCATTAAAGAAATAATAGTTGTAATATTATGAGATCCTACAATGGTAAAACATTAAATTATTGCCAACCATTCAGCTTTTTGTTCTCGAGAGGTCGCACTTACTTGGTTACAGGACAAAAGAATGTGAAGATGAAATTTAATATAAATTTCAAAGGTTTGCACGAAAACAGCATGGTACTATAAAAAGAGTTTGCTATGATGAGGGGGTTGGGTGTATTACTCTGGCACTGTGTACATTTATAAGTCCTCGCAATGACTGCACTGCATTACATGTACCTGTTGCCTAAATCTCCACCTATATAGCAAATGGTACAGAGACGATAGCAATTCCACAGGAAGACGGTACATACAAATTGCATGGGTACAAGTGGTTCAGTTCAGCAACCGATGCAGACATGACTTTCACTTTGGCAAGAGTGTTGAATTCTGATGGATCAGCTGTTCCTGTAAGTAAGTCTTCAGTCCCTGAGTTCACACCAAGCCTACCGTAATTTGAATTTGGGTGGACTCAACGGAGAAAAAGTCTGTCCAGGGTTACTGTTAGCTAGAAAAATATTGAG
>NW_027179795.1:1135534-1138034 GCF_036669935.1 Montipora foliosa
AAGTAGGTTGGAGAACTTGTCCCCTCTGTTAGAAAGCGGACACCTGCAAAATTGGCCACGCAAGTAAATTAATAAATGGAGATAAATTTACATCAAACTTCAACTTACAGGTAAGTCTCGTTTAATTTTCCAATTCTCCTTCTAACCACAAGCAACTGATCAAACCAGTAGTAGTTATAGCTGGCAATCAGTTTTCCTGAAGTCAAACAGACGCCATAAAACTAAAGAAAATACAAGCAAAAGGCAAATGAGGCGATGACCGGCCGAAGCCAATCTCACCAGCGGTAAATTCGAAAATAATCTTAAACAAGTTCAAGCAATGACACGAAAAAGACTAGGAAAACTAGAAAAGTACAAGACTATCCTTGCCACTGCATTAAGAACTGCGGTAATGTATTAAAACAGGCGCTAAGTGAAAGCTTTAAAACCCAAATGACAACTGGCTGAGAGGCAGTAATTAGGATCACGTGACCTGCATTTCGCGACAAAAACTAAAAATCTTCAAACCAAGCGGGATCGTCTTTTGAGGTTGCAAAATGAGTTGGTAGATTGTGACTTGTCACTCAATCCTTTTGTTAAGTGCCCATAACCTAAAAAGTTTTATTTTCCTATTTGAAAGTCCATATTAAAAAATGAACTTTGGCGAAAGAATTTTTCAATTCCAGCGAGAGGCGAATTTTCTACGATTTTTTCAATCCTACTTTTATTTGGTACACCGCTGGTCAGGACCTCACGGGCTCGCTGTGACGTAGATTAAGGAATGCTTTTTGGCGTGGGTCTTATCTTTTCTTACTAATCAACGCCATGGTATCGCTCAGCGATCGTTTTTGGTATTTTTCAGTAAACAAAAAAAATCAATCATGCCTATATTTATCATCAAGGAAAGTGCCTCTAAATCTGGAAGAATTTGAGGCGAGTAGTTGCCGGTCTCGACGAGTCAGCCAGCGCTAGCACTGAAACACAGAACTACACGGAACCCTACGTGGAAGAACCATTAGCAGACGAGGAATGGCTACCAAATTACAGAAAAGAACAAGAGGATAAGGAAGGTCTCGCGAGGGAATTAAAGTCAACGCTTATGTCTGTTCCTGTAAGCGAATCTCATCGGCTAACTTGAATCAGATGGTGCAAATACGCAGCTAACGGCTAGAAATGGCACCTGGAACGCGATAATCAGGGGGTATAGTCGATGTTTAACAAATATTCATGTAAATGTCACCGTATGTGGTTTCAATAAAAACAGTCATTTCTCTAGGTTCCCACGTTCTGTGGTTCGCAGTTCCACAAATTAGTCTTACCCCCAGAACACTGGTGGGAAATTTCAGGACATTTATTTAGTTGCGTGTTGTTTTGACACGGCGTGTGTTGCTGTTCAATAAAATTTTGGGCTGGAAAAGGTTTTTTGTGAGATTTTTTTGTTTTTTTGGGATTGATTATGTTCGAACTTAACTAAGTTGCATATGTGGTCGATATTTTATTTGCGAGTTGTTTCCATAAAGATGCATGACAGGAATTCTCAGCCATGTAGTATTTCAAGTTTTCTCAGTTCTTGTAAATGATTAAAGCTAGTCATAGTTTTACACATCAGAAAATATTGTTTAGTCATTCTAGTATAAAATGAGTGTATTTGTTATTTCTTTAACTGGCTCCTGGTTAACCCAATTTATTGCTACCACTTACTAGTGGGAAGATTGTTTACATTACTCATTAACACGAAAATTACAATATATCACTTTAATCTAACCCAAAATCGTTCAGATATTAAAAAATTGTATATTTATTAACCATATGCCTCGCTTTGTTTTTGTGTATCCAGCATTATGATTTTCGATTATTCAGGTTCACGTGTTCGCAAGATTGTTTTGCATCTCATAGGTGTTTAGATTTTTTATTACAAACCCTGTTTTGATTGGCCACTCAACCTCATTGTGTAAATAGTTCACTCTGAAGTCAAAATAGATACGTTTCGTTTCTGAGGAAAAAAAAAAGTAGTGTTTGGTTTCCGGACTAAGCTGCTCCTGGGATGATGAGAAATATGCCGCATTCGAGCTTGATCTCCCAGCCCGCTTCTTCCATTGTAGGAGTTTTTTTTAATTTATTTATGTTATTTATTTATATATATATATATTTTTTAAATAAATATTGTAGTATCGTTACACGCTTAACAACATAAAGTGGGATCGCAGACAAACGAATAAATCCTAGCGCAACAAATAAAGCGAAACACAAAACACAAGTCATAGAAACCTGCTGCAAACAAAGCAGGTTACCTTGTCTGAAGCGAACGTGAACATTCGTTAGAGATCCGCGAAGGCAGTCAAGTTTAGTCTCTGGTTCAGCTACTTTCCATTATTTGGCCGTAAAGCGGGAATTCTTTTGTCTCGGGCCCGCGGTAGACCACATGCGTGGTCGAGTGGTTAGGGCGTTGGGTTTGCATGCGGCTGCTCTGGGTTCAAATCCCGTTCTAACCTCTGGTTAGGATTAATTTTGTTTCCGGTTG